>NW_005871375.1:261188-262324 GCF_000147115.1 Myotis lucifugus | reverse complement strand
GGGACGCTCTTCAGTAGCAAACCTCCCGACACGTGAACACAAGCACAGAGCCCCTGGCCCTGATTCCAACCCTACACCCTACACCCGGCGCAACACGGAGAAGGGGCACACGGAGAGGGGCACACGGAGAGGGGCACACGGAGAGGAGTACACGGAGAGGGCACACGGTGAGGGGCACACGGAGAGGGCACACATGGAGAGGGGCACACGGAGAGGGGCACACGGAGAGGTTAACCAAAGCAGGTTTCCTGCGCAAACAGACTTTCAAGTAGGGAAGTAGCTGGGCCTGCATCTCGCCCGAGGCCCTGGTCCAGGTCCCACCTGTTCTGCGGAGGTTCCCTGCTCTGCTGAGCCCCCCACCCCCTGGGAGGCAGGAACATGCCAAGCTCTCCGCTCCACCCCACGGGCAGGGACCTGTCACCTGGTTCCCTGCCTGCTCTCCCCCGCGGGCAGGGGCGTGTCACTGCTCCTGCAGGTGAGTCCCTGGGTGCTTGCTGGGGGAGTCCCAGCAGGAGCAGTGCATCCTTTCTTTCCCCCACGTTCAATATCGGCAAATATGGACCCAAATCCCTGCTGTGGATGCACATGCGCCGCAGCCTCCCAGGCCCAGGGCCGCGGAGAGATCTGTGACCTAGTTAGGGCACTTCACCTAAAGCGGGGCCTCGGGGAGGGGGGGGTGGAGAGCCTCACCATCAGGACTGCTGCATCCCCAGGCCCAGCCTCCCTCCCGGGGACACTCAGGCCACTGCCCCTGGCCCCGCAGTGCAATGTAGAATTCCCGTCCTAAGTACCTGCAGCGGGAACAGTGTCGTTTCTCTGAGGACATTTTAGAAACTTTAAGAATGACCTAAGTTCCAGCTGCCAGTGGCCAAGGCGCGGGTACCTCAGGAGCGCCCAGAGGCCCAGCTCCTGGGGAGCTGCGGTGAGAGAGGACCCTGGGGACAGACCGCCCTCAGTAAATCTCCTCTTGTGAAGTGAACAGGGTTATAAAGAGGGAGTAAGGGCCAGGACAAAGGGTAAATAGATGGAGACTGCACAGTGAGAGCACTACAGGGGCGGGGCAGGAAGTGAGGACCAGGAGGGCCTGAATGACCGCTGCACCTCAGCCTCAGCAGGAAGAGGACACACACCTGGGT
>NW_005871375.1:245599-257935 GCF_000147115.1 Myotis lucifugus | reverse complement strand
CTGGGGTGATGAGTGGAAGGTGAGGATGGAGGTGAGGTGGCAGGGCAGCAGACCGGCCCAAGAGCGGGGCGCAGTGGATAGAGCCTAGGCTGCAGACTGAAGGGTCCCAGGTTCGACTGCAGTCAAAGGCACATGCCCAGGTTGCAGGCTCAATCCCCACTAGGGGGCGTGCAGGAGGCAGCCATCCATGATTCTCTCTCAGAACTGATGTTTTTATCTCCTTCCCTCTCCTTGCCTTTCTTAAGTCAATAAAAATATATTTAAAAAATAAAAATATCCTGTTTTGATAAAATAATTGATAAATGTATTATCCATGTCTGAGTAACATTTCATTCCCAGGACAGAGTGACCACAACACAGGCAGGCCCTCCCCCCACCCCCGCCCCCGTGGATGGCCCAAGCGGCCTCCCCTCCCCTCCCCTCCCCTCGCCGTGCCTGGCTGGTGCAGGAAACGCCTGTGGAGATGCCATGACGCGGAGCTTCCCTTCAAGGAGTGTATAATCAAGTGCAAGTGAAAGACTTTCTAAAAAAGCATTTATTTCCACATAAAGAGGAGACGGACGGTGTGATTCGGAGACGACCGGAAAGCGGCCCCCGGGCAGAGGCGTGGGTGTGGGCCTGAGGCAGGCGCTGAGAGTGGGCAGCGCTGAGCTGCAGAGGCGTGGGTGTGGCCCTGAGACAGGCGCTGAGAGTGGGCAGCGCTGAGCTGCAGAGGCGTGGCAAGGGCCACAGGCCGAAACCTGCACAGCTCGGAGGGCGAGGTCCTGGGAGAAGGTGCTCTGGGTGGCCAGGGCCCAGAAGGACAGGGGGGGAGCCGCCCCACCTTCGCAGCAGCCCGGGGAGGAGGGCACCAGTCCGGATCTGAACACTGAAACTCACAGCTGGCGATGCCGGGCTGTCCGGGCACCGAGCGCGGCTCGTAACTGGTCTGCTCCCTGGCATCAACGGGCGGCTGAGGTGAGCCGAGGCCCACTCTCCCTGGGCCTTCTTCCAGGATTGAATGGAGGATTCGGGCGTGCTCTAAGGAGGCATGTCTCTGACTAGAATATTCTCCATCATCTCAAACCAGGGCAATAAAATAGCTACAAATACTGTAAACACGGGTCTTTGGTTAATGCGTCTCCACCAACAGTTACCTTTCCCTAGTTTGCACATGTTCATTGCTTGCACGAGGGTTATTTAGGTGGTTTATGCAAATCATCAACTATGTCCTTTGCACATGGAGTGCTGAAAAATAAAAATTTAAAATATGTTTTTATTGATTTCAGAGAAAGAAAGATAGGGAGGGAGAGATAGAAACAACAATGATGAGAGAGAATCATTGATTGGCTGCCCCCTGCATGCTCCCTACTGGGGATCCAGCCCACAACCCTGGCATGTGCCCTGACCAGGAATCAAACTGTGACCTCCAGGTTCATGGGGTCAGCCACGAAGCCAGGCTGAAAAGTAAATTTTGATGATTTCATCCCAACCTACTATTGACTACCTTATTCTGTTCTTATTTTTAGGATGGTCTGAATGAATTAACTATTTCAATCTAAAAATAAATCCTGTGCTTGAACTAGAGAATTAAGCACATAATTTCCCAAATTACAGAACTCTGTGTTCATGACATGCTCATGGACCATCCATGAAAAGCACAAATAATCCCATAGCTTGATGTGCCAAATGCTGAATTAAGCAAAGATAAGCAGGTTCTTTCTGAAGGACCTCAGAGACCCAACAGGAACTGAAAATCAACAAGAGAGCGTTCCCCAGCCCGACTTGACCATACATCCTTTAATTTATGTGTTTTTCCACAACTCCCACTAACATCTCTGGACATGAGGTGAGCTGGTCCCTGGCCTAAAGGATTAGATGAACCTCTGATATTTTCTGCCATTTCCTGAGTGAGGTGTTAAAAAAATCCCGATCAACACTTCAAATCACTTACCCACAAGCAGAGCCTGTTTAAATATCTGAAACACTTTCATTCATTTCACACAGAGGCATAAAGGATTCTTTCACACCAAAATGACATTCTGCACCCATATAACTTATGATTTAACTAGCTTTTATGTGGAAACATCCATCACGTGCTTTATCTGTTTACAGCGAATAAAAATGCACCGAGAGAAAACAGAATAGCGCACACTAACGTTATTCAGTTCAAATTAACACCTCCATGAAATGTCTCCATCATACAGTGAAAACGTATACAAATGGTTGCTTGTCCATTTTCTGCTCTTAAAATTCATCCGGTTTATCATTTCATCCAAATTAAGTTGAATTTATTGGAACTGGGGGTTATGTATAATCCTTAGAGATACTTCTTCATAATTACTAAAAATACTTTTTAAAAATTGTTACCATCTTTCTCTAAGTATAATGAAATATTTGAATACATGCAAATACATGAAAATGCATGTATTGGAGAAACAATGTAAATGAGAAAATTAACCCTGCCTCTCCAGCCGTGGCCATGAGGGTCAGTTCCGTGTGCTGGCTCCCCTGGTTACATCCATGGGCATTTGTTGGCACATGCAAACACCCATAAACACAGACACATATCCACAGCCCGTGCACACCCAAACACACACAACTCTCCATATCCCACAATTACCCAAACCCACAAACACACCCTTTATGAACCCTACCACCCTCACACCCTCCGCCATCCACGCCACGCTGCCGATACAAACACACACGCCCCCCCACACACACACATACACACATACAAACATGCACACACGATTGTGCATGGGGCTCACGTTGCATATAAATTGCTCCTGGCCTTTAGTGTTATATCATGAACATCTTCCTATGCCATCGATCCTTTAAAGCGTGAACGGCAGTGGTGGGCCTGGATCTCAGGCGTGATCTACCATCAATGAAACCGCCACATTGCTGGAGATTCCGGTGGCTTCAAACCAGTCATTGCGAACAACACGTTAAAAGGTATGAAGAATTCCGAGTTTTCTCCTGTGAAAAGTTCTGGAAACGCTCAGGTGGGTCGACGAGTCTGGATAGGGCCAGGTCGGTGCCACCCGCCACGCAGCCGCTCACGTCTCCCGTGACCTGTTTGGGAGCAGCCGCTTCCCACACGCTACTAACACTGTGAGCCACAGTTGTGTCTGCCAATCTCTTAGGAAAAAGAGCATCTTACTTTTTCCAGTTTTATTTATTAGGTTGTTAGAAAGATTGGACTGTGTGTCCATTTCTTGTTTATTTTTCTACTTCTGTGGCTCCCTTTTTCTTATATAATAAAATTTTAATACTTTTTCACATAATTTAGAACTAGTTTCCTAACGATGTGTCTGTTCTTCAGCTGCCTCGCAGCATGTATCTATGGGCCAGTCCATGGAGTGATGGACACACGTGCTCCGAGCCCGCTGTGCCCCAGCCGCAGCCTCACCCCAGGCTCACTCCCAAGGTCTCCGCGCTCCCCCAGCCGCTCCACGGGCAGCACCTGTGCTTGTCTTCGCTCATGTCATGTCTTAGTCCCATACGGTTCCCTGTTGATCTCACGCAGATCAAGTCGCTCCTCCTCACCTCTTCCCCGTGGAACTCCTCCTTCTCAGGCTCCCAGGCTCCCTCTCCTCCCACCTCGCCCCTCCTGCTGGGCTCCCAGCCATTCAGCAAGTCTCTACTTCTGTCCCAGGTGTAGGCTGGGTGCTGAGGGCACTGTGTCCACCCCCGCGTGGGACCCTCAGAGAAACCGGCTTCCGGAAACTAGCACCTCAGCAAGAGGACTCACACGGCCTGCTGTGATTTCTGGCTCACTTTTAAAAAACGGTGAAAATATTTAAGAACACTAAAACAACTAGGGATCCAATATCCAGTTTACCTGTTCCTCCCTCCTACCTACAAATGCACAAAGCTAATCTAGGGAGAATAAACAAATCAGTCAACTTCCTTTTGTAAGTAAAACATCCCACAAAATGGATGGATAAGAAAATGAAAATGAATGGCTGTTAGTTGGATCTGCCAGGTCAGTTTTTCTCTCAAAGGCAGTTAAGTATCTTTGCTTTTAGATGATTGGTTAACTCTTGGGGGAAATACTTTAAATCCTTACAATACACATATGCCATAATTAATTCCAAGAGATTTAAAGGGTCAGATACGAAACATCAAATCACATTTTTGTGAAGTAATGGTGAGCAGTCACTTACCATCTTATCAGGGATGGAACTGGAATTTTCATGCTTAAAAGGGACGGAAAATGACCACAGAAATAGTGATATAGTTTTACAACATCAAAATTAAATCTCTCCAACCAGAAAGAGGTGTAGAAAATTACGAAGATAAATATAAAGGAATTTCACGGAGCCAAGATAACCCGTAACCACACCTGGCGGACACCTGGCAGCTCAGGGTGTGTCCCACCGGCCGGAGGCTTCTCCAGGCCTCTGCTCTGCCTGGCGTGGAAGCTGGTGTGTTTCCTACCGGCTCACAGGCATGACGGGTCTGAACAGCTACAGAATAACAGCGACTGCTCCAGGGCCGGCCACTGCTTCACAAACAGACCCTTCACGTCTGAAGTCCAACCATCCATTTTATTTACCTTGAAGTGCAAACTCCCTAAAACATGTGAGAACTTCAAAAATCATTGTCATGTTGTTTCTTAACGCGACTTTCACAGGCCCAGGCTTACAATCTTCAATGGCAAATGGAGAACCACACAGCCACGATTTTGAAGTTGGCAAAGACTACAGACAGAAAATTCCTAGAAGCAACACCAATGACTAATGAACATGAAAATACTCAAACAGGATTCATCCAGTAAATGCAAATTAAAACCAAATACTGTTTTCCCTTATAAACTTAGCAATGGTCTTAGCTTCCTCGGTGCTGTGGATATGTGTCTGTGTTTATGGGTGTTTGCATGTGCCAACAAATGCCCATGGATGTAACCATGGGAGCCAGCACACGGAGCTGACCCTCACGGACACGGCTGGACAGGCAGGGTTAATTTCCTCATTTACATTGTTTCTCCAATACATGCATTTCCACGTATTTGCGTGTATTCAAATATTTCATTACACTTAGAGAAAGATGGTAACAATTTTTAAAAAATATTTTCAGTAATTATGAAGAAGTATCGCTGCGGAGGGATGAGCGGACACACCCTCGGGAACAGTCCCGCAGGAGGCACCACGGTCACCACCTGTGTGCACTTCTAGGAAAGGGTTATGAGAAAATAATGAGAAACCAGAAAGATGCATTTGTGCGAACATTTTCCTGAAAAATTCTTTTTAAAAATCTTTGTTGTTGAAAGTATTACATGTGCCTCTCTCCCCCATTGACCTCTTCTAGCTCACCCCCACCCCCTGCCCCAGGCCTTCACTACCTTATTGTCTGTGTCCATGGGTCATGCATACATATATGCATACAAGTCCTTTGGTTGATTACCCCTCCCCACCTTCCCTCAGAGATTCCACAGTGTTTCATGTTTCTTTGTCTCTGGATTTATTTTGTTCATGCATTTATTTTGTTTATTAGATTCCAAATATGAGTGAGATCATGTCATGCTCGTCTTATTCTGAATGGCTTATTTCACTTAGCATGATATCCTCCAGGTCCCTCCATGCTGTCTCAAAGGGTAAGAATCCTTCTTTTTTACAGCTGCATAGTGTTCCATGGTGTAAATGTACACAGACTTTTTATCCACTCATCTACTGATGGGCACTTGGGCTGTTTCCAGATTTTAGCTACTGTAGATTGTGCTGCTATAAGGGTACATATATCCTTTCTGATTGGTGTTTTAGGTTTCTTAGGATATGTTTCTAGAAGCAGGATCACTGGGTCAAATGGCAGTTCCATATTTAATTTTTTGGAAAAAAAATTATGTTTTCCACAGTGGCTGCACCAGTCTGCATCCCCACCAGCAGTGTACTAGGGTTCCCTTTTCTCCACATCCTCACCAGCACTGGGCATTTATTGATTTGTTGATGGTAGCCATTCTGACAGGTGTGAGTTGATACCTCATTGTCATTCTAATTTGCATCTCTCTGATGATCAGTGACTTTGAGCATTTTTTCATATGTCCCTTGGTCATCTGTATGTCCACTTGTGGAGAAGTGTCTATTTAAGTCCTTTGCTCATTTCTTAATTGGATTGTTTATCTTCCTTTTGTTAAGTTGTATGAGTTCCTTATATATTTTGGATATTAACCCTTTATCAGATGTATCTTTGCCAAATATGTTCTCCCATGCAGTGGGCTCCCTTTTCGTTTTGTAGATGATCTCTTCTGCTGTATAGATGCTTTTTATTTTGATGTAGTCCCATTTTTTATTTTCTCTTAGTTTCCTTTGCCCTAGGAGATGTATTGGAGAACATATTGCTATGAGAGATGTCTGAGATTTTGCCGCCTATAGTTTCTTGCAGGATTTTTATGGTTCCTGACTTACATTTAAGTCTTTTATCCATTTTGAGTTTATTCTTGTGTATGGTGTAAGTTGGTGGTCTAGTTTCATTTTTTTTGCATGTATCTGTGTAATTTTCCTAACACCATTTATTAAAGAGACTGTCTTGACTCCATTGTATGCTCTTGCCTCCTTTGTCAAATATTAATTGAGCACAATGGCTTGGGTTGATTTCTGGGGTCTCTGTTCTGTTCCATTGATCTATATGCCTGTTCTTGTGCCAGTACCAGGGAGATTTGATTACGGTGGCTTTGTAGTATAGCTGGATATCTGATATTGTGATCCCTCCAACTTTGTTCTTCTTTCTCAAGATTGCTGCAGCTACTCAGGGTCTTTTTTGGTTCCATATACATTTTTTGATTATTTATTCTAGATCTGTGAAATATGCCATTTGCATTCTGCATTAAATCTAAGGATTGCTTTGGGTAGTATAGACATTTTAAGCCAGACTCATCAAGAAACAAAGTGGGAGGACCCAAATAAATAAAGTCAGAAACGAAAGCGGTGAAGTAACAACTGACACCACAGAAATACAAGGGATTTTAAGAAAATACTATGAAAAACTAATACCAACAAGCTAGACAATGTGGATAAAATAGAAAAATTCCTAGAAAAATATAATATTCCAAAACTGAATCAGGAAGAATCAGAAAACCTGAATAGGCCCATAACAACTGATGAAATAGAAACAGTAATAAAAATAATTAAAAACCCAAACAAACAAAAGCCCAGGTCCAGATGGCTTCACAGGGGAGTTTTACCAACTATTCAAAGAACTAATACCTATCCTCCTCAAACTATTCTCAAAAAATCCAAGAGGAAAGACTTCCAAGCTCCAAGCTCTTTCTATGAGGCCAGCATTATCCTAATTCCAAAACCAGATAAAAACACTACAAAGAAAGAGAATTACAGGCTAATATCCCTGATGAACACAGATACTAAAATCCTCAACAAAATATTAGCAAATTGGATCCAGCAATATATTTTAAAAAAATCATACATCCTGACCAAGTGGGATTTATTCCATGGATGCAAGGCTGGTACAATATTCACAAATCAATAAACATGATATATCACATAAACAGATTGAAAAACAAAAATCACATAATCATATCAATAGACACAGAAAAAGCATTTGACAAAATCCAACACCCATTTTTGATAAATACTCTCAACAAAGTGGGAATAGAGGGGTCATACCTCAACATGATAAAGGCCATATATGACAAACCTACAGCCAACACCATGCTCAGTGGGCAAAAACTAAGAACAGGAAGAAGACAGGAATGTCCACTTTCACCACTCTTATTCATCATAGTACTGGAAGTCCTAGCCACAGCGATCCGACAAGAAGCAAACATAAAAGGCATCCAAATTGGAAAGGAGGAAGTAAAACTGTCATTATTTGCAGATGACATGATACTGTACATAGAAAATCCTAGACTCCACCAAAAACTGATAGATTTAATAGATGAATTTGGCAATGTAGCAGGATACAAACAGCCAGAAATCGATGGCATTTTATACATCAATAATGAGTTATCAGAAAGAGAAACTTAAAAAAAAAATCCCATTTATCATTGCAACAAAAAAATTAAGATAGTTAGGAATAAACTTAACCAAGGAAGTAAAAGTCTTTACTCAGAAAACTACAGTATGCTGATTAAAGAGATAGTGAAAAATTATCTTAATAGACATATCAAGATATTGATTAAATACTGATAGCTTGTCAATGAAATATTACACAGCCATTAAAGTGACTTTTACAAAAGCTAGTGACATGATAAAATGCTATGTTAAATGTTAATAGAAAAATATCAAGAAAAAATATGTAGGGTGTGTATGAGGCAGTTGATAGATGTTTTGCTCTCACATCAATGTCCACCTTTCTCTCTCTCTAAAATCATTAAAAATACCTTTTAAAAAACACCTCCATCTGCAAAATATTGCTGAATTGAGGTGGGCAATATATTTGTCAGAGGCTCAATAAACATTATTTAGATATTTTGCTTGAAATATTTACGATGTCAGCTTGAAACCAGGAATAAAATTCCCCTTTCGGTCCTTCTTTGTACCCATCCTGGATTTGAGAAGAGAAATGGAATTGATAGACCAGAAAGGCTGAGCAGACGCACCGAGAACAGGTCTGCCCTCCTGCACGCTGAGCCAGGGCTCGCCCAGCCAGGCATCAATTATTACCTTTGTCGGCAGTGGACCAGGCTTGTAAATGTCGTCATAGACCAGCGGAAGGCAGAGCCCAGGCTTATCCCGGCTCTCCTTCCCTGACATCCGCAGGCAGAAGCTCGGGGTCTGTCCAGGAAGGTGCTAAAGAGCACGCGTCCCACGGTGTTGAAAAATGAACGTCCAGTGATGCAGAAAGCAAAACCTCCAGGACCCAGGTCACAGCTAAGTCTCGCAGCTCTCTCCCAGCAAACACTCAGGACACCAGCAGGGCCCCCAGTCTCACGCAGCTGAAATATCACCTGTGCAAACAACCAGCAGGTTCCCTCTCCTCCATCCCTAAACACAACCAAGTCACCAAAATGACTCTAATGCCTTTATTTTAAAACCAGAGGCCCAGTGCACAAAATTTGTGCATGGATGGGGACCCTAGGCCTGGCCAGCCATCAGGGCCAAACGGGGCCAGGCCGATTGGGGCCGGGCTGATCAGGGCCTGCCAGCTGTGGGGAGGGACGGGGAAGGGGAGAGGACTGCAGGAGTTTGGCCATCGGCTCCTGGCCCCAGGAGGGAGCTGGAATAGGGGCTGCATCCACCACCACCTACCCCCGGTTACCTGTCCCTGCCTAGGGCCCAAAGGCCCCGGTATGCTATGCCGCCACCAAGGCGGGCGGGCACTGATTGGGGCCTGCGGGCCAGGGGGAAGGACAGGGAATGGGAGGTTGGCCACCGGCCCGGAGGAGGAAGCCAGCCCTGGGCCCCCCTGAAAAAGAGCCGTGTCCGTTGCCACCCACCCCTGGTTCCCCATCCTAGCCCAGGGCCCAAAGGCCCCGGCAGGGTCTGGAGAAGAGGCAATGCTCACTGGGCTGGGCATGGAAGGAATGGATGCTGTGTGCCGCTGCTGCCGCCGCCATCAGCATCCTACCACTGCGTGGTTCCCCGCCTCGCCCCCTCCTCTTTCCCTCGCCGCCGCGTCCTTCCGTCGCCACCACCCCCAGTTCCCTGTCCCAGCCCGGGTGATTGGGTGATCAGGGCCTGCCGGCCGGGGGAGGTTGGCTGTGGGAGCACACTGACCACCAGCGGGCAGTTCCTGCATTAGCCGCCCCGTGGTGGTCAGTGCATGTCATAGCGACTGGTTGTTGTGGTTGTTCCGGTCACTTAGGCTTTTATATATACACTAGAGGCCCGGTGCACAGAATTTGTGCACTCGGGGTCAGGGGCAGGGTTCCCTCAGACTGGCCTGCATCCTCTCTCAGTCCGGGAGCCCTCAGGGGATGTCCCACTGACAGCTAAGGCCCGCTCCCCAAAGCCATCAGTCAGACATCCTTAGTGCTGTCATGGCTCTTCCGCCACTGCCACTGCGCTTGCCAGCATAAGCCCGGCTTCTGGATGAGCGGCGCTCCCCCCTGTGGGAGTGCACTGACCACCAGGGGCAGCTCCTGCATTGAGCATCTGACCCCTCATGGTCAGTGTGTGTCATAGCAACTGGTCATTCCACTGTCGGGCCGAAACCGGCTTTCAGATATCCCCCGAAGGGTCCCAGATTGCAAGAGGGCGCAGGCCAGGTTGAGGGACCCCAATGGTGCACAATTGGGGCCGGGGAGGGATGTGGGAGGTTGGCCAGCTGGGGAGAGACCACGGAAGGGCTCCAGGGAGTGTCCGGCCTGTCTTGCTCAGTCCCAATCAGCTGGACTCCAGCAGTGAGTTAACCTACTAGTCAGAGCATCTGCCCCCTGGTGGTCAGTGCACGTCATAGTGAGCAGTTGAGTGGCCTTAGCATATCATTAGCATATTATGCTTTGATTGGTTGAACAGCCAACTGAATGACCGGACACTTAGCATATTAGGCTTTTATTATATAGGATAGATAGGTTTAAGTGAAACACATCCTGTACTAGGATGTGTCCACTTAGAAATCTTTCCCCCAAATGTTATAATGTGATGAACATGTGATGTATGTTTTTAGATTTTAACCTTGAAAATGCTATACTTGCAGTCATCGCCGTATCTAAAATCTAAGAAAACAGTCAAGATTCTAACATGGAGCTGCTACTCTGCTTCCTGAGTCAGGACGCTTTAACCTTCTGGGTCCACGATGCTGCCCGGACCTCAAACCATGGAAGAGGAACGGGAGGGAGGAGGCCGTCGCCTCAGCATCGGGGTTCACACGGGCAGGAAGGCGGGCTCCCCACCTCCGCACGGCTACCTTGATGGGACTTACTGCCGACGTGAACACCTGAGAAAGCTTTCATCTCCGATGCCACAGGGACTGTTAAGAACGCAGCCAGCCACACAGAAAACCGCTCCAGGACGGGGAAAATGACTGCAATGCCCAGGCCCCGAGGAGACGGCCTAAGACACCCGGAAGCAGCCAGAGGGATTCCAAAGCCACGCGCTCCCCGTACCGCACAGGGAGCAGACGGCACACCTGTGCGTCCTCCTCGTTACAGACGCCGCGTCACACAGGGTGTTTCCCACCGGGACGGCCCGGCCCTTACAGAGCCGGCCCACAGTCAATGCCGCGGGTGCCTAAGTGTGTCCGTCGTCCGAGAACGCGCTCGGGCCGCACACGTAATGTTAACGCTACGGGTACAGAGCACCATCCTTCCCCGGAACAGCCGAGTGCTCAGCAGCACAGGCCACAGGGCCCGAGCTGGCCTGGCCGCCCTCTCCTAGCAGCAGCCACGTCAGCACGTGGCTCGGGCGTGTGGGCCCTGCGTGGCCGTGGCTGTGGTCTTGCCTGCAGGCAGGATAAGCTGGCATGGGGACAGGACTGGAGGGAGAGGCGCAGGCCCCAACGCTGGAAATGCCACTGGAATTCTCTTTGCAGTAAAGCAAGACTTTATAAGTTGGTGTGTCCTTCCACTCTAAAAGGACCCTCCATATGTATGTTATGTATTACATATGCATGTCTATGCACATGCATAGCGTATGACATGTGCATGTGGATACATAGGTAGCACACATATGAAAAGCCTAGCGTTCTTCTGTGGGTGACGTCCTCTCCTCCTCGCACCGGGGCGGCAGCACGGGCGGAGCGGCGCTTCTGAAGGGGCAGCGAAGGGGGACCTGCGGTGCAGACTCCGACTCCCGCTCTCTGCCCACTTGCTCTTTGGACCAGCTCCGTTCTCCCAGGGAGATGCTGACAGAGAGGCAGATGCGGCACCTGAGAGAGCACCTGCCCAGACAGGCACGTCTAAGCGACGAGACTGCACACTAAGGAAGCAGGTCCGTATGTCCTCATCCCCAGTCGCCGAGTGTCCGGCTACAACGGGACAAGAGACTAATAACCAGGATGCTAAGGGCTCCTTCCTCAGACCCCTTTGTCTGCGCTCTCCTGGGAAAGGACAGGCTCCTCTGACGGGACTCTTTTCCACGAGACAAAGGTACCCACCCTGCTCCTCCCACACCCTCCACGAGGATTCAGCTGTGGCTTCAGGCTTTAGCAGATCCATCGCAGAAGACAAGCAAGGCGGTCACTGCCACCTACGAAACGCGACGGCGAGCGGGTTCTACCAGTCCCACGCGCCCCTTGCGGCGTCCTTGCCACCACAAGTCTGCCAGTCAGGACGCCGATTTCAGACCCCTGTGTCACTATACGCAAAGTCTGCTGATTTGCAAATATCGAGAATAAATCATCTCCCACTCATTTCTGTGTTGGCAGCCTCCTAATCTGGGGCTTCCTTCCCCAATCTGTGCAGGTGGTTCTGACTCATATTCCTGTGGAGGGGAACTGGCAAGTGGTTGGAACCCT
>NW_005871375.1:241687-242653 GCF_000147115.1 Myotis lucifugus | reverse complement strand
ACCCATGTGTGTTTTTGGAGCCTCTACGGCCCCCGGCCTGGGCCTGACAGCTGTGACTCTCCCAGGGTGCACTGTCCCCATGCTGACAGCTGTGACTCTCCCAGGGTGCACTGTCCCCACATGCTGACAGCTGTGACTCTCCCAGGGTGAACTGCCCCCCAAGCTGACAGCTGTGACTCTCCCAGGGTGCACTGCCCCCCATGCTGACAGCTGTGACACTCCCAGGGTGCACTGCCCCCCCAGGCTGACAGCTGTGACTCTCCCAGGGTGCACTGTCCCCCCATGCTGACAGCTGTGACTCTCCCAGGGTGCACTGTCCCCCCATGCTGACAGCTGTGACTCTCCCAGGGTGAACTGCCCCCCCCCATGCTGACAGCTGTGACTCTCCCAGGGTGCACTGCCCCCCCCATGCTGACAGCTGTGACTCTCCCAGGGTGCACTGTCCACCCCCCATGCTGACAGCTGTGACTCTCCCAGGGTGCACTGCCCCCCACACTGACAGCTGTGACTCTCCCAGGGTGCACTGCCCCCCATGCTGACAGCTGTGACTCTCCCAGGGTGCACTGCCCCCCATGCTGACAGCTGTGACTCTCCCAGGGTGCACTGTCCACCCCCCATGCTGACAGCTGTGACTCTCCCAGGGTGCACTGTCCCCCACGCTGACAGCTGTGACTCTCCCAGGGTGCACTGTCCACCCCCACGCTGACAGCTGTGACTCTCCCAGGGTGCACTGTCCCCCACGCTGACAGCTGTGACTCTCCCAGGGTGCACTGCCCCCCCCCCACGCTGACAGCTGTGACTCTCCCAGGGTGCACTGTCCCCCACGCTGACAGCTGTGACTCTCCCAGGGTGCACTGTCCACCCCCACGCTGACAGCTGTGACTCTCCCAGGGTGCACTGTCCACCCCCCATGCTGACAGCTGTGACTCTCCCAGGGTGCACTGTCCACCCCCCATGCTGACAGCT
>NW_005871375.1:240695-241500 GCF_000147115.1 Myotis lucifugus | reverse complement strand
CCTCCTGCGGACACTTAACATCAGAAGCTAAAATAGGTAATCAATTTCAAAACTATGAATAGCTGAGCAGAGTGAGTTTCCAGGGAGTGTCCGCGAGGTGCACCCATTCCTTCCAGCCCACACCAGGCCCGGCTGCCACCCACCCCGGAGCCTCCCGGTCCTTTCCTAAGTGCCCGCCTCCGGAGTCTGTCCTAAAGCAAAGGGATCAGGGAAAAGAGCAAGACTCAATAAAACCTTGTGTGTGGAAAGGATGCCTTTGGAACAAAATCTCATCCTCCTATTCCCACACTTCCTGGTGCACCGTGTTAAACAGGTGTTTACAAATGAGAGGGAAGAGAAAAGGCTTATAACTGAAAATATTTACCTCCCTGACTATTCTCCTTGCTCAACAACTAAAAATGTTGTCATTTCTTTTTATAGAGAGGAAGCCTGGTATACAAACAGATACTGCAGAAAAAATAGAGAACCACCACTGGTAGAAATTAAATTAAAAAAAATACTTGACTGAATTCCATTTCACTTACTTAAGTTGCAAAGCCATGATCTGGGGTTTCACCTCCATCCAGAACATGATAATTGTGGAAGCATCGTGAAGCCTAAAGAACTGCAAGTGGGTCTGCATGTGGAGGCACACGGCCCCAGCCCCTCCCCTCCCCTCCCACCGCCCGTCATCCCGTTACAGACGAAAGTTGCACCCTGACTCCGAGACTGGGGCCTTGTCTTAGTAGTTGAGCTGTCTCTCGACCCTGTCTCTCTAACTTCCAGAGCCAGCATCTTCGAGGGACTCAAGGGAGATGCTACCTTA
>NW_005871375.1:225323-226552 GCF_000147115.1 Myotis lucifugus | reverse complement strand
GATCTCCCCGCCTGGTTACCCCGTCCCTGTGCATAGGGCCCCTCCTTCACATCCTTCAGTTGCTCAGGCAGCAGAGGGTCCCGGAGCCTCGGAGCTGCCTCTCCGCCGCTGTGCTGTGGGCTGACGTTCTTTCAAGGTTAGGAAGATGCTAATCTAGATCCTCAGTGTCTTCCAGAGAGAGGACGGGGACAACAGTCCTTTTCTCTCCGGATCTGCGCGCTGGCATCGTGGGCGGGGCAGGTGCTGTCATTATCCTGCAAGTGAAGGCTCACCTGCCTACAACAGAGCCCTTCGGCAGCGCGAGCCAAGGGTCATCGGGTGCTGCGCTATTGCGCAGGGGCACAGTCCACAGCCGCGACCTTGGACGGAGCTGCATGGAATGGGTTGTGGCTGGCGACAGCCTCGGCCCACGAGCTGAGGCCGCGATGAGCAGGGAGCTCTGCACACCTACCTGCAACTGCAGGACGGCTGGTGGCAGCCCCGCCCGCACCCTCAGAACAGACCTCTAGTTCGGTTCGGAGAACCTGCACACAGCAGGTCCGTCCTTTGTCCGCAGGCAGTCACCGCTGCCTGACGCGTGCTGAGCTATTTGAAGGCGACCTTCCCCAGCCCCACTAGACGGCACTGAATCCCAGAGGCACTGAGCATCTTCGTGTGGAAGGCTGACAGCGGGACGCACCTGCGTCAGGCCAAGCACGCGCAGCAGGTAGCAGCTAACTCTTCTTCCGTCCCCAAAGCCACACTAGGTTACGCGCCCGAAAACCTGCACGGAGCGGGCCAAGTGCCAAGCACACTTGGGACCATGGTCCAGAAAGGGCCCCGTCATCCCTGACCCTTACTCTGTCCCTCCTCCCGGCCTTACAGTTTCAACTGTCCCCAGAGCAGATGAGGGCCTGGCACCCACGGTCTGCTGTGCTGTGCCCCACACACCTGACCCCCGGCCACCTGGGCCCCAGGACGAGGACCTGAAATTTGAGCTGGGAACTTGTGAAGGGATGCCAGGGGCACACCCTATTGCCAGGGATGTGTCAGGTCCTGGGAGCCGGGGCACCTCACCCACATCAGTGCTGGGACTCTCAGTGGGCTGCCGCTCTCAGGACTCGGTAGGTGATGGGAAGCCGTGAGGTCCCGTGGGCCCCCCGCTGCCCGAAGCTCTTGCAGGGGGCCGCTGGGTTACCCTGGATTCTACCTCAGAAACGGCCCGAGGCTTCCAAGGCAGCTTGAGATGC
>NW_005871375.1:218073-223404 GCF_000147115.1 Myotis lucifugus | reverse complement strand
ACACACACCCCAACTGGGCCAGGATGGAGCCTGCAACCAAGATACGTGCCCCTGACGGGAATCAAACCCGCGACGCTCTAACCACTGAACACCATCTAGACCTCTGCTGGGCTTTTTAAACATGGACAGCTTATAGGTAGAATTGTCTTTGCTCATTTCTAACACTATGTGTCTAGTTTGAAATTTGCTCAACACAAACCCAATGTTTTTTTCTTTTTAAGCTTAAGCTTTTAAAGTCACAGAGTCTGGGGGCGGCAGGGCAGGGACAACCTCCATGGAGAAGAGGGGTCCCCGGAGCTCATCCGGGCCACCAGCCCAGTCTGCAGCCAGCCTGCTGCCCAGGGTCAGTCCCTCTCCTAAACTCGGCTTCAGGCTGTTTATCCATGTGTGTCCCTGTGACCGAGAGGCAAGCAATGGAAGTCCTGCCAACTCCATACCCTTCAGTTAAAGCAAACCCCTGCCCGGCCCTCGGCCCCCGGCCGGATCCTCCGGGGAACAAGCCGGAGAGGGAGGGCCGGGAGCGGACCTGACCGTCACCCTCGTTCCGCAGCCAGGGGAGCCCTGAGTACCCCACACGTCCCTGTCGCACAACACAGCGGGGACCCGGGACCTCCAGGGGCCTGGGGCTGAGACCTGAACTCACCACTGTGTCCATTGAGTCAGTCCGGGGCGATTTATGACAAAATGGACAGGCGGCAAGGCCTCCTCAAATGGTGACCAAACCGTCCAAGAGCCTGGGAGCACAGGCAAGAGCCCCTCCTCCCCCACGGGGCCGCTCCTCAGCCTCTGCCGCCGAGTCCGCCAGGGGGGCTGCGAACCTCAGAGCCAGGCACATGCCACCCCCCGTGCTGCCTCCTGTCTGCCCACCCATGCCCAGCGCACGCCCAGCGCAGGCTCAACATCACTCCCGTGTGTCCTCATGGACACAAGCTAGACTGCAGGTCACACCCCCGGCATCGCTCCCCTCTAGCGAGGCCGCGGGAAAGGCCGGGTGCCCAGCACGTGCCACTGGCTCCCCGGAGAAGAGGCCTATCTGTCCACCCAACCAGCCACCGCACTTCACACAGAAACAAGGCACCCAGCCCATCGGACAGCTGGGCGGGAATTCCAGTGCTCGGCACTTGTATCCCTGCAAGTCTACCGTCAAGCTTTCTCTAGGAAAATATTACCCAGTAATTACCAGGCCTCGATAGCAGCTTCATCCCCCAGCTCTCATTAGAGAGCGGGAGAGAGGATGGGGGAGGAGGGAGGGGGAGGGGAGTGCGAACATGACCTCAGCTCGCCTGAGGCTGAGGAAGGCTGCTGCTTCTATTTGTCTGTTTTATCCTGACCCAAGGACATGCTTTTCATTGAGTCTAGAGAGAGGGAGGAAGACAAAGAGAGAAACATCAGTCAGCTGCCTCAGACACGTGCCTCGACCAACCTGGGATCGAACCAGCAACCTGGGTATGTGCCCTGCCCGGGAAGCGAACCTTGTGACCCTTCGGTACACGGGGTGATGCTCTAACCACTGAGCAGCCGGCCAAGGCAGGGCTTGTTCCTTTAAGAGCTGAAATTGGAGTGACTGTTCCTCCAGCCAATGGCGTGGCCTCCGTGGGGAGCACAGGTCTCACAGCGGGGCAGCCGGGAACAAGACACAGATGACTTTGCTGGGGGTGTTGACAGGCAGGAGGCGGGAAGCTGGAGTCACGGGGAAGGAGGCACCACTTGCAGCTTTACTTGTGCCTGACGATAGGCACTAAAGTGTAGTAAGTCATTCGCTCTACCTCGCCGAAAAACAGTGCCACCCTTCCTCTTAAACCCAGGTCGGCAGAGGACGAGGGTTACCTCTCACGGGGCTCCTCCTTCCAGGGGAGCACAGGCTGAGGGAAGGCAGGCTCCGCCTCGCTGGCCTGCGACCCACACCTGCGACCCACACCAGCCGCCTCTGCTCTGTACCTGCAGTCCCTTCCTTAGGACAGAGGGCAGAGCCGGACCCCGCACCGGCCGCCTCTCTGCTCTGTACCTGCAGTCCCTTCCTTAGACAGAGGGCAGAGCCGGACCCCGCACCGGCCACCTCTCTGCTCTGTACCTGCAGGCCCTTCCTTAGGACAGAGGGCAGAGCCGGACCCCGCACCGGCCGCCTCTCTGCTCTGTACCTGCAGTCCCTTCCTTAGGACAGAGGGCAGAGCCGGACCCCGCACCGGCCACCTCTCTGCTCTGTACCTGCAGGCCCTTCCTTAGACAGAGGGCAGAGCCGGACCCCGCACTGGCCACCTCTCTGCTCTGTACCTGCAGGCCCTTCCTTAGGACAGAGGGCAGAGCCGGACCCCGCACCGGCCGCCTCTCTGCTCTGTACCTGCAGTCCCTTCCTTAGACAGAGGGCAGAGCCGGGACCCCGCACCGGCCACCTCTCTGCTCTGTACCTGCAGTCCCTTCCTTAGACAGAGGGCAGAGCCGGACCCCACACCGGCCGCCTCTCTGCTCTGTACCTGCAGGCCCTTCCTTAGACAGAGGGCAGAGCCGGACCCCGCACCGGCCGCCTCTCTGCTCTGTACCTGCAGTCCCTTCCTTAGGACAGAGGGCAGAGCCGAAGCCAGGCTGGCTCTGCTGGGCACGGGTTCTGGAAGCAGGAAGACAGCTAAGCTCCTGTGAGTGCCACTCTGACTCATTTGCTACGAAGTTCAAAAATAAGATGAAAATCTGAAGATGTACATGAAAAGCGGATTTATTTCCCAAATCACTCAGAATGCCCTCTCTCAAGGTATGCACACGCATCTCTACGGCTGCGGCGCCATGTGCACAGGGAGGACTGTGTTTGGCTGTAACATTGCAGATCCGTGTCGACGCACAGCAAACAGGCTGTTCTCTCCGAGCTCCCAGCGCTGGGGGACTGGCTCAGGGGGCAGCGGGAGCATCGCAGCGGGTCGGCAAGGGAACTGTCCGAGACAAAATCAATTTGTCAAAGTCTGCATTTAGCAGGCATTTGCCAACATCCTAATATTTTCCCTGTCCTTTTGCCCCATTCAACGGGCTTTAGGAAATACATGAATAATGAATTCACACATCTATAATCAAATGGCTAAAACAGAGTATTGTTTCACACGGCATTTGGATCAACGGTAGGCAAGAGTCCACATGACAAGGCAGGCGCTCGGGGCCGTCTCCGTGCGGAGCAGACGCCCGCTTCCCACACAGCCTCCTCCGCCACGGGGCCTGGCTCTGCGCGGAGCCACGGAACCCTCTGTGAGTCCTGCTGCGAAGGCCAGTGCCAGCCACTCACCTCAGAGCACTGAGCCGGAGGAGGAGGAAGAATCAGGGAAGGAAAACAGCCTCAGTCCGGGCTGTCAGATCTCCAATAAAATCAGGCGAAGAAGTTTCCGGAAAAAAAAAAAAGTTGCTCATTTACCACCTCCTGAGTGAGTGTCAGCCCAGATGATCGCGTGGACCCCACCTTAGCCTTGCTGCTGTGTCTTTCTCAGCGCAGGCTCCGGATTCTGCCCGTTCACTCCCGTCTCCGCCCTCTGCTGCCCAGAGGAGACTGTGCTTGGTGACGGTCTCACGCCTTCTCCATGAGACTCCACCAGTGACAACAGTCTGCACGCAGGTGACAACCCCCCTCAGAAAACACCGGGTCCTACTGTCCCAGCCCCTCCTCTGTGCACACCCCTATCCCTCCTCTGTGCACACCTATCCCTCCTCCTCCTCTGTGCACACCCCTGTCCCTCCTCCTCTGTACACACCCCTGTCCCTTCTCCTCTGTGCACACCCCTGTCCCTCCTCCTCTGTACACACCCCTGTCCCTTCTCCTCTGTGCACACCCGTCCCTCCTCCTCTGTGCACACCTATCCCTCCTTCTCCTCTGTGCACACCCGTCCCTCCTCCTCTGTGCACACCCCTATCCCTCCTCCTCTGTGCACACCCGTCCCTCCTCCTCCTCTGTGCACACTCGTCCCTCCTCCTCCTCTGTGCACACCCCTCTCCCGCCTCCTCTGTGCACACCACTCTACCGCTTCCTCAGAGGAGCATGTGCATCAAGCTCCCCGGCCTTGGAAATGCACCAAAACCCAGGTGCTCTGGTGAAGAAGGTGGCAGGAGAGACCACTTCTGTGTGAGGCGGAGGCTGCGTGCGTCCCAGGCCCGCTGTTCTCGGTGCTGTTGCCAAGGCCACCAGTGTCCAGCAGCACGTGAGATGCATCACTGGGCTGCCCTTCCCCCCCGGGTCCCTCAGAGGAAAGCAGAGTGGTCTGAGCCATTTCACCTTGTTGGTTCTGACAAGGCCTCAGGGCAGGGGCAGGGGCTGCTCGGCATCCACTGGACGCTCCTGGTAATCAGTTTGGGGGAAATAAGTGGATTCCAATGTCAGTGGCTGTACTGGAAGCATTTTACATAAATTAAAGATTTAAGTTAAAAAAAAAAAAAAAAGAAGAGACGCCCTGCCTGGTTTGGCTCAGTGGATAGAGCGTCGGCCTGCGGACTGAAGGGTCCCGGGTTCGATTCCAGTCAAGGGCATGTACCTTGGTTGCGGGCACATCCCCAGTAGGAGGTGTGCAAGAGGCAGCTGATCGATGTTTCTCTCTCATCGATGTTTCTAACTCTCTATCCCTCTCCCTTCCTCTCTGTAAAAAATCAATAAAATATATAAAAATATTTTTTAAAAAAGAAGAGAGAAATAAATAAATGATTTTAGAAACAGTTTTGAAATGCTGGGGATTTTTGGAAGCATAATAGAAAACTGAAACCATAAATGACTAACCTGAAAAAAAAAAGAATTAGCCAAATCAAAATTCATCAATAAATCATTTTATTATGCATGACAAAGAACAGGTCAATTTTGTTAACACATAATAAAACTATTATAAGTCAGTAAGAAAGAGAAAACAAAATAAAGACAGGAAAAGGAAGTTCTTGCAATAAAGAGACATGAATGTATTAAAATATTGTGAGAATGCCACATATTGACATTACTTTGAATTTGTATAAAATTAGTGTTTCACTCATGTTAGTAAACAAATTAAAAGTACCAGGAGGGTGTGGAATCAACCACACTCAAACACCAAGGGTAAATATTAAATTGACATATTTGGGGGACAGTAATTTGGCAGACTCCCCCAGAATTATAAATAAAAACAGCCCTTAATCCAGCAACCCCACTTCCAGAAACATCGTTAGCGAGGCTCACACATGCTTAAGTCGGCAGAGGCAGGGCTGTTTGTCATAGAAACAGCCTGGGGAACAGCCTGCCTGTCAGCATTAGGCTGCAGTTAAATAAGTCCCCACGTAAGTCATGAGTTGCCATGGCAGTGTAAGGCTGTCTTATATGTCCTATTTTTCTGCATGAAAAGTTCTCCA
>NW_005871375.1:216345-217093 GCF_000147115.1 Myotis lucifugus | reverse complement strand
AGAGAGATAGAGATGATAGAGAGATAGAGATGATAGAGAGATAGAGATAGAGAGAATGTGTGTGTGTCTATCTGTCTAGAAAATTTCTGGGAGTAACTCAAGTAACAAGAAGAAAACCATTTAAAAAGAATGGAACCTACACGCTTTGGCAAATGATGGTCCTCACCCGAGGTGCACTGTTTCGCCATCCCCATCCCTACTGTGACCCGTAATAGAGACTCACTTTCCCTGAAACACACGGGGCGGGGGCGGGGGGGAGGAGGAGGGGAAGGGGGGGAAGGAGGGAGGGGAAGGAGGGGGGGGAGGAGGGGGGGAGGAGGGGGTGCTTCTGCTCTCAGGCCTCGCAGGCCGCCTGCGCTTTTCAGCCACAGCTAGGAAAGCCCTGTGTCCTCCCTGTCCAGCCTGCTGGTCCCCAGAGCAGGCGCCAGAGGCACCACCCAACCTCACACCTGAGCCAGCCCCTGCCAGGCCTCCCACGCGGTGCCTGCCGGACCACTCACCACGATCCGGTTTAAACAGAAATTACTTAGAAGAAATCGGAAGTATTCGGTGACTATTCACGCGTAGGGTTTTATATGCTCGTGGTGCAAGGTGGACAGCATAGCAGCGTTTTCAGCATGTGTGCCCCAGAGAGGCGGAGAAGTGAGTTAAGCGATCCAGTGAAATACAAGGAAAACTGTCTTGCTTCCCGCCGCAAACGGGCGTTGCCGCTTATTAACAGTGCGAACGTCGAGTGCCGGTATGAACT
>NW_005871375.1:204830-215401 GCF_000147115.1 Myotis lucifugus | reverse complement strand
CGGGCGCGCACGTTCAGGTCGATTGAACCTCGTGGCCCGTTCACAGCAGTCGGTATTTTGTGGAAGAGCCGGTATTTTGTGGTAGAGCCACACTCAAGGGGCCAAAGAGCCGCATGTGGCTCGCGAGCCGCGGTTTGCTGAGCCGCAGTTTGCCAACCACTGGACTAGGTTAAAGCTATTATAATATAATGATATTGAATTCTCTCTCTCATTTGCTTGCAACTGAGAGGATCTCTGGTTTATAATATTCAAGTGTGAATGCAGAAACAAGTATGAGAATTGAGATATCTTTTTTAAGCCTGACATTTAAAATATTTGAAAAATGTAAAACAATGTCTTTCTTTTAATCCTCACCTGAGGATATTTTTTCCATTGATCTTTAGAGAGAGTGGAAGGGAGGGAGGAAGGGGAGAGAGAAAGAGAGAAACACTGATGGAAGAGAGACACATGGTCTAGTTGCCTCCCGCATGCAAGGGCTGTGGATCAAACCTGCAACTGAGGTATGTTCCCTTGACTGGGAATCGAACCCAAGACTGAAGAAAAACTGGCTTAGGCCAATGTCTTCTTTTTAATACTTTTAATAATATTTACTTTTCATAAAAATGTTATCTACGTTAAGATAATTATTATTTTTAAATGAATTTCTAAATAAATATTTTGAAAGTTCCCCAGATTTAAATGTAGTCCTATCCATGGACATGGATGTACACCACAGAGCACTCCGTCATTCCAGGCCTGCGCAGGGGCCTTAGTCGGAGGACGGTCAGGCCGCATCCCAGGGGGCAGAGGCTGGAGAGGGGAGTTGTATGAGCACGAGAGGCCCTGTGACAGGGGCCGAGGACCTAGGACCAGACACAAGGCTCGGGAGAGGTGCAGCACAGGCCACACGCATGGACATGTTGAGGATGCACCTCACAGGGAGGGAGACTGGAAGCGGGGCTGGAAGTGGGCCATGGTGCCCACTCTCCCAACATGAACACCCAGTGGTGGGCAGTGCCAGACACTTGGGGGACGGGAGGAAATGCTGGGCCCTGGACACACAGGAAGGACATGTCAGGGAGGGCGGGAATGCAGCAAGAGCTGAGCGAAGGGAGGTGAGCTGGAGGTGCACACTGCAGTGGTCTTCCTGCAGGCGTGGTCAGTGCCAGGCCACACACAGCCCAAAGGAGCAGTCCAGAGGAGTGCAGTACCACGCCCTATCCGCCCAACACTGAGAAGGCAGATTGCAACTTCTCTCCCACCTCAACCAGCTCCCCCTCCAGTCCTTATCCGAGCGGTTCCTCAGGTCAGGTACTGTGGGCTGAGAGCTGGAAGGCATTTTCAATGCACTATCGATAAGCTTCGGCAGGCACACTGAGACCATCCCCACCCACCAGCCAGTCTCCAGCCACTGTCACCATTCCCTCCTGCCCACTCAATCCCAGGCCAGCACTGACCTGCTCTTCTTGCTACAGATAAGCGTTGGTTTACTATCATCCTATATAATAAAAGCCTAATATGCTAAGTGTCCGGTCGTCTGGTCATCCGTTCAACAAATCAAAGTGTAATCTAACCTAATAAAAGACAAACATGCAAATTGACCGTACCTTTGCTATGCCTTAAGCCACGCCCACCAGCCAATCAGAGCGACTATATGCAAATTAGCCCAACCAAGATGGCGGCCGGCAGCCACGGAGCTGGAGCAAGCAGGAGGCTTGGTTGCTCCAGTGATGGAGAAAGCCAAGCTTCCCGGCTGGCTCTGAGCTCCACTGAAGGCAACAAAGTTTCAATTATAGAAGAAAAATAAACCCCAGATACCTGCTTTCAGCCTGCCGTGGCCATGGAACTGGAACAAGCAGGAAGCCAAGCTTCCCACCGTGGGACTCTGAGCTCCACTGAAGGCAACAAACTTTCAATTATAGAAGGTAAATAAATCCCAGAATAAAAAAAATAAATAAAAAAAGGAAAGGCTGGGAGCTTCCGTCGCCGGGGGGCGTGGCCAGCCTGAAAACAGCCCTCAGCCCCTCACCAAGACTGGCCAGACACCCCAGTGGGAACCCCCACCTTGAAGGGGGTGTGACCAGCCTGCAAACAGCCATCAGCCCCTCACCCAGGCTGGCCAGGCACCCCGGTGGGGACCCCTACCCTGAAGGGGGTGTGATTAGCTGCAAACAGCCATCAGCCCCTCACCTAGGCTAGCCAGGCACCCCAGTGGGGACCCCCACCCTGATCTGGGACACCCTTCAGGGCAAACCAGCCGGCCCCCACCCGTGCACCAGGCCTCTTTCCTATATAATAAAAGGGTAATATGCAAATTGACCCTAACAGCAGAAAGACTGGGAATGACTGGTCACTATGACACACACTGACCACCAGGGGTCAGACACTCAATGCAGGAGCTGCCCCTGGTGGTCAATGCACTCCCACAGGGGGAGCTCTGCTCAGCCACAAGCCAGGCTGATGGCTGCCAGTACAGCGGTGGTGGTGGGAGCCTCTCCCACCTCCTCAGCAGCACTAAGGATGTCCAACTGCAGCTTAGGCCTGCTCCCCGCTGGCAAGTGGACATCCCCCGAGGGCTGCCGGGCTGCCAGAGGGATGTCTGATTGCCAGCTTAGGCCCAATCCCCCGGGGGAGCAGGCCTAAGCCAGCAGGTGGTCATCCCCCAAGGGGTCCCAGACTGCGAGAGGGCACAGGCCGGGCTGAGGGACCCCCCTCCCCTAGTGCCCAAATTTTTGTGCACCGGGTCTCTAGTATACTATTAATATGCTAAGGCCACTGAACCGTCAGAGCTATGACGTGCTCTGACCACCAGGGGGCAGACACTCCGACCAGTAGGTTAGCTTGCTGCTGGGGTCCAGCCAATGGGGACTGAGCAAGATGGGACAGACATGCCCTGGAGCCCTCCCAGGATCCCTCCTCAGCTGGCCAACCTCCCACATCCCTCCCTGGCCCCGATCATGCACCGATGTGGTCCCTCTCCCTGGCCTGCACCCTCTCGTAATCTGAGACCCCTCAGGGGATGTTGGAGAGCCAGTTTTGGCCTGATCCCGCAGGCCAGGCGGAGGGACCCCACTGGTGCACGAATTCGTGCACCGGGCCTCTTGTTTCATATAAATGGAATCTCAAGGACATGCACCTTTGGTCTGCCTCCACCCACTTACAGTGATTTTGAGATTCATTCATGCTGTGCCATGTATGGTGACTAAGCCAAATGCTGCTGGGGGTTGTTGTGTGTGTGTGGTAGGCCTCGGGCTGTTTCCAGGTTCTGGACTGCATTTAACATTTCATGTCCTACCTGTGACTGGGGAGGAAGGCTTTCAGCTTCTGTGAGCCTGGAAAAGTCTTTACTTTTCCTTCATTTTTGAAAGATACTTTCACTGAGTATAAAATACCAAGCTGACAGTTATTTTTTTCTTTTGGCATTTTCAAGATGTTCCTCTGGTGTCTTCTCGTTTGCATTATTTCTGACAAGAAATCTGTCATTTTTGTTATTCCTCTATATGTAAAGTCCGTCTCTCTCTCCCTCTCTCTCTCTCCCTCCCTCTCTCTCTCTCTCTCTCTCTCTCTCTCTCTCTCTCTCTCTCTGAATATTTTCTCCTTGTCATTCAGCTGACCAATCTGATTATGGTGTCATTTTATTCATGAGTCTTGTGCTTGAGAACCATGAGCTTCTTGGATATATGAGTTTATGTATTTTCCACCAAAATAGGAAAAGCTTTATTCATTTTACCTTCAAACACTCTCCCTGCACCTCCTGGTAGGGACTCCAGTTACACATCATCGGCCACGTAAAGCCATCCCAGGCATCACTGATGATTTGTTCACTTTTTAAATGTCCTTTTTTCTCTGTTTCACTCTGAATAACTTCCATTGCTGACTTCAAGTTCACTCTTTCTTCCTTTAGTAATGTGAAATCTGCTTAAATTTCCAGTGCATCTTTAATCTCACATACTGTCGTTTTGATGTCTTAAAAGTTCAACTTGAGTCTTTTTCAATATCTTCCATGTCTCAGTTTTTGAACAAAGGAGTGATGCTTGTGAGTGGATAACATGTAATTCAAGATGACATAATAGTGTATGTAATTCAACAGTATATGTAATTCAAGATTTAATACCCTATGTCATTCCACCTGGATTACCAATTTTTCTAATGAGTGAAACATCACTAAACCATCCTCATCAGCCAAGAGTTGATTCAGAATCAACAACTGAACCCACAGCGCCTACTCAGCTGTTACCAGGCAAGCCTGCAGGGCAGACAGCAGGGTCACTGTGCACAGTGACACCCCTTTCCACATGCAACAGAAAGACAGTGATGGAGCCGATCACTCTGTCTTCTGGAACCTGGATGTTGATTCTCACCTGGAATCCTGGGTGGGAGCCTGGGCTGCGCAGCCGCCAGCAGCGGTGATGCTGAGCTGCTCCCATAGGTCTCGGCAATTCCTAACCTCTCTGTGCCTCAGATTCAGAGAAGCAGCAGGGCTAGCCCACCGACTGCACGAGCTGTGACTGATTATCTCTGAGGCACGCGGCAAACGTGGACCTGATTACCGTGGTCTCTACTGGCACCGAGCAGGCGGTCGAGGTCAACCCCAGGTGCTCCCGTTTGGAGGGCCGTTTGGACCCTGTCTGATAGAACCCTGCTGGCACGAAACGTTTCTGCCCAGCGGTCATCCCTGGAGGAGGCCCGGGCTGCCTTCAGGAGATGCTGTCACCATCCCACTGTGCCGTTCAACCCGTACCACTCACAATCCACGCGTGTAAGGTCAGAACCAGCGAGGCTGCGGAGGAAGCCGTAGGGATCTCGACGGAGCAAACACAGGGTCGCTGAACCCGAGCTGTTGCGATATTCACGGCCCCACCTTCCACACGAGTGTTTTCTGTACCTCGGAGGGGATTTCCGCGACTTTGTCCTCAATCTCATGCAAATCATTGCGCACACACTGGGTTCTGGGAGTAATGAGCCTATTCTACTTTATTCCCAATGAAGGAGGGGGTGGGGTGGCTGCAGGTGACAGCCACCCGCTTTCTAAGCCTTGTCTACAGTGGAACTGAGCCCAAGGGAGAGGCAGTGGGACCGTGAGCGGGAGCTGCGGGCAATGGTGTGCAGACGGACAAGTCAGGGACATCAGAGCCTCACACAAGCCCAAGGAACTAATCCCTACAAGCAATGGGACCTGTTAACACGTGTAGAGCGTCCAGTGTGGAAAGTTCCCGTGGAAACAGTGCCCACTGACACCTCATGGGCTCTGAGTGTGGGCAGCATGCCTCTGGCATCACCTCAAGTGCGTGCAATTGGGGCAGGAGATCACGTTCCAACCCACACCAGCTTCCCCAGAAAAGGGACGGTGCTGCCCCTTAACTGAGGCACCAAGAAACCTACCCTACACACACCCCCGCTCCCTGGGGAGGCCATGGGGTGTCTGTCAGCTGAACCTCACTCTGAGGCCATCTCTCCCAAGAACGTGTGTCTGCAGGGATGTGGCTCACCTCACTCACCTCTGCTCCCCAGAACCAACTAGATTTAAAAGCACTAAGAGAACAGGGAGGTGCTGGTGGGGGACAGTATCGTAAGGTTGGCACCCCCACTGCATTGTCATGGCCTCTTCTCAGGCCCTGACCTCCATCGGAATCATAATAATCAGCAAGGCTCCCATCAAAGAAGAAAAAACACTGCTCCCATTTTTGTGGCTCATTTCTTATATATTTTTATAGAGAGAAATAGGTAAAGCCTATGTTTTAATATCTGCTTTTGTTGAAAAATATTTATCCAATAGAGTCGTATGGTAAACATGAAGGATATAACTTTCATCTCAAATGCTTTGGAAATGGAATGTTTGCTATACGCAATCTAAAAGGCAGGATCAAATTAAATGTCTCCCACCTGTATTAACTGTCCGCGCCGTGACCGATGCGTCCTTGTAGCTGAAATAAGAATTCAGGAAACTCGGTCACTATAGTGTACGGTGCTGACCACACCCAAGGCGGGGGCATGGCGGGCGGCCTACAGTCCTCCTCACAGGGCCAAGGCCAAGAAATGCTAGTTTCCTCCCAGTTCATCAAATACGCAATCAGAGCTGTTGAGTGGCTCTCAGCAAACCCAGCTCACATCTTCAATCATGAGCCACGCGGTTCCTGATTTTCTTAAGCTCTGTGATTGGCTAGGATTCACTTGGAGACTCTGATTGCCCCCATGTCCTTGACTTTAAACCAGGTCTTTCCACTTCACTGGCAGCCGTGCACAGCTCACGAGCGCCCCCTGGCCTTTATATTCTACACCTCAGGTCACTTAACTGCAGGATTTTTCAACCTTTTTCATCAAAAGGGCACAAACTAATTACTAAAATATTGCAGCACACCAAAAAATATATTTTTTGCCGATCAGACAAAATGTGGGTATAATTTTGATTCATTCACACTTATGGCTAGTGTTGTGTTGGCTGTTGTCATTTTTTTGTCTGACAATCTAAGGGAAAAGAGGTCAGTGCCCCTGACTAAATAGTCAGGTACTGCATGTCTTAACAATTTTTGCTCTGGCTGGTAGCTCAGTGGGTTAGAGCACTGTGGTCCCAATACGCCAAGGTAGTGGGTTCAATCCCTGGTCAGCGCACATACAAGATCCAACCAATGATGCATAAATGAGTGGAGCAGCAGATTGATGTTTCTCTCTCAAATCAATAAATTAATTTTTTTAATTTCCTGCTGCACACCCGAGTGCCATGGCACACTGGCTGAAAATCGCTGACTTAATGGAAGGTGGCGTGGCTCTGAGACTCTTGGCTAAGCTCCTGGTATGTGGCTCGTGGAGACAGTCCTTGGATCCAAACCCAAGGATGCACGTGCCAACGGTCGCGGTGAAACAGACAGAGAGCGCCGTTCGGAGCTAACTGCCGGGGTGGGGCGGGGGGGATCACATGTGGTTTCAGGAAAATCTGTACATGACCCTCCCAGGAAAAAGCCACAGGAAGGCAGGGAAAGCAGGCGTCCCACACATTGTTCCTCAGCATTTCATCCTTGTAGCATGAAGTATTTCTGCTGTTCACATCAGCTGCACATTTTTTAAAACAAATGCAATCTGATTTTTCACATTCAAAATCCAAAGTGTTGTAAAGCACAGAAATAACCCTCCAAGAGCCACGTGGCAAAGTCACTCTCCACAGGGCGGCGGGGACGGCGGAACGCAGGGCATCGCCCGGGAAGCGCCACGTTCCCGCTGGTGGACAGACAGGCAGGCGGGTGGATTTGAATGTCAAGACCCTTCGCATCCCCCCAAAAATCAGATTTTGCTCTTATTCCAATTTGCCTTTTTATGATTGAAGTTCCACTTAGAAATGGTGTATTTTTTTCAAACTAATATCAAGCCATGTTTTTAACATTAAATTTTTTAAGTTGCCTACCTCGGCCAAAAATTGATTTTAAAATTACATATAATTTGCTGTCGGTGTTTTGACTCCTCAGAAGACCAGGATTATTTCCAACACAACGCACCCCATGTCGCCACGGACGATGACAAACCTCAGCTGGAAGCCAAACAGTCTGCACGTCACTATGTGCATTTCAGAAGCACATCTCCACCCGCCTCTGTGACCAGCTGCCCCAAGACTTACAGAGTAAACGGGTGTATTTCCCCTTCCACTATGTAAACTACAGCCCAGAGGCTAAACAGAACAGAATTTCAAGTTTGGAATGGCCACCGTGACGGCTTAGCTGAGTCCTCATGTTTACATATAGAAGCAGTGACGAAATGACTCTCCAAGATCAAAGCCACGTGAGCCCAGAACCGAGGTTAGGCCCACACCCTGTCCTGGGTCGGACCCAACGCCACACCGCTCAGTACCCTCTACTCCAAGGGGACATGGTCAAGTGTGTTGTGTTTTCAAACAAATTCATTGTCAAATTGTGCTCTTAATCCCTACACTCCTCCACAATAAGAAGAGACGTTAATACCTATTTGCTCAGCCGCCTCCTTCCTCTAGCAATTGAACATAAAAACACTCTTATGCTCTGGATTTGGGGTCTAATCCAGAGCTCTAAGGAACACATGGAACCCTACCCTGTGGGTCGGAGGCATGTGGGCCTCGAGCCAGTTAAAATAAACAAGCCTTCACCTCATAAAGGCCTATTTATCTTCCACGGTTTTAGGAAAAATGAACAGATTTCAGCAAACTCAATCTTGCAAAAGAAGGTGTGAGCTGAACTTAACATTCTATGATAGTCGCAGATGACAAGACAAAATGTGAAAATCACGTTGCTGATCCAAACTGTCTAAGAAAAACCCATGGGAAGAAAATGTACTGGTATTGGCTTGGTTGACTTTCAGTAGATTATACTTTTCAAAATTAAAAAAGCATGAAAAGAAAATCTTCCTGAACCAGGTGGTATGTCCTAACCTGACTTTTGTGTAATTAAATACTATCATGCCAGTTACCTTTGAATCACCATTTATTTTTTATTAATGATAATGATAATGAAAAAGTATTGTGTTTAATCATGTGAAGGCATGTTCTTATCTATCTATCATCTATTTTTTATACATCTATGTATCTCTCGAGCCATCCACCCATCTATTTAATGTGATATAAATCATAAAAGCAACCTTAGAAGGCAGATACTATTAGGATCCATTTCATAGATGTGCAGACCGAGGTCCACAGAGATTAATTAAATTGTCCTTGTTGACTTAATAATGTACTTGTAAGTTGAAGGGCTGAGAGTAGAACCCAGCAATGTGGTGCCAAAATTATGCTCTTAATCCCTACACTTCCCCACAATGAGAAATGCAATGGCTATCGCTCATTCACAGACACTTAAAATATATGGTGATGGAGAGTAACATGAAAAATTACTTTCTCAACTCAAAATCTACATACTGAAGGAGCATAAAAAAGAAATCTTACTCTTCTGACACTGAATAAATTTAATTAATTATTCAAATGTTTAATGGCTCCTTTTTGGTTCTGAAATCATTGCAATTGGTCATTTATCAAATATTCTGAAAAGGTAACACTTGGAGTGGGCTGTGAAAAACATGTATATAAAATAACTGATCAATCCAACTTTAGCGAAATGAACTATGCCAATAAGCAAGTGCATTACAATTTTCTTGTTAATAACCTGAAAGAGCATGAATAAGAGAAAGTAAAAACTTTACATTTGTTGTTTTCAACCTGACTCCAGAAATTAAGAAAAAAAAAGAAAAAGCTGTTATTGAACTCAACCCTAACCTCCGTGACAGGGGAGAGGCTGAGAGAGCCCAGCGGTGCGGCCAGGCGGGGTGGGGCGGTTCTTGGCTGTGGGTCCTCATGGGCAGGAGGCAGCCTGCCTGGCTGGCATGGGCTGACCTGCAGGGCCTCATGCATGCCCCCGCTGGGGTGTCCTGACAGGCAGCTCTGAACAGCCCGGCAGGTAGAGAGCGACCCGCAGGAGCAGCGGAGGACGGAGGACCACAGAGCCTCCTGGTCTCCTGGTCATGTCTCTGGCCTCTGACATTCTGAGGGCCCTGGGCTGCGGGTGAAGCTGGAGCCTGGCACAGCCGGAACCTTCATGCACCAGCCCTGCTGCCGGCCCTGGCCAGCAGACACGGTGGGTGCAGTGAGAGTCCCTGCTCAAGGAGGCCAACCCGGCCGTGCGGACACCATCCTTCCGCGACCGAATAACGCTGCTCACTGACATGAGGAGGAGACAGCGGATCTGAAACCAGTGGCCAACACATGCCATGTGAAATCCGCAGGACAGAGTCGCTCTCTATGCCTCACCACCCAGTTTCCAGCAGCAGAGCTCCTCCCAGCAAAGGCTGCTCGGCCGGACCTAGACCCGACAGAAGTGAGTGAACCCTAATGCAGTTAAAGGAACACGTTGAAGGAAAAGCAGAGGAAATAGTTGCACTCACGATTCATAGCATTTGTCATAAAATATCCTTTTGAAATCCAGAATCTCTCTTCTCTCTTTAATTAAAAACAACAAAATCATTTTTCCTTTATTACGATTTTTGTCACAATAAAATACTCATCTTCCTATGCCTTGATAAGTGCACCAGACAATTACGTTTTGATTTTACATTAAATCGGCTTCAAATAATTTCCTCATTAGAAATGTGTGCTATTGTTTTAAAAATAATAAAAATATGTTGCTCAATTCTTTAACATTTGATAAGCTGTCAAGTTGATGAAAGTTAGTAGCATCACGAACTATTCAAATCTCACCACGAAAAGGTCTGCAGTGTAAAACCAAAACAAAACCACCCGGATCCGGAGTCCCGCGAAGACAAGGAAAGTTTTCTGGCGACAAAATGACCTTTCGGAGCTGACATCGGGGCTCTGCGCCCACAGGCTGTCATCCCCCAGTGACCGGCACCGCCTGCCCCGGTCATGCCAGCGACACCCCCTGTGCCCTGCGAAGTCCTCCACGGCGGCGGCCCCGAGGTGGACCCGACCCCAGGCCAACCGATGAACACGCACACCGAGAAGATGGCCCAGGGCGGGCGCCGGCTCCCCGCGGAGAGAGGGCCCAACTGCGTGTCCCCCGCCTGACCCGCCTCAGCTGCACGCATCCCTGTTTGCTTCTTAAAAACAAGAACAACCAACCAGTGTGCAC
>NW_005871375.1:203270-204544 GCF_000147115.1 Myotis lucifugus | reverse complement strand
ACCTCTGGCTCTGAGGCTGACAATTTCCAGTGTCTGTGCTCTTAGAAAATCAGACTGGAAAGAGTTAGCATGAATGCCTCCACCCACCCTCCCACCTCCAGGAGAAAAAGAGAGACTTCAAACCTTAACTTGGGATGGGGTTCCCGCCTGGCGATGCTGCTGAGGAAGAGAGCACTGCAATCTCAGTGAGCAGGAAGGCTCTCCCAGAGCTCCCTCCACCTGCAGCCTGGGTGTGCCAGGACGGGGTGCTCCCAGGACGGGGTGCTCCCAGGACAGGGTGCGCCCAGGACGGGGTGCTCCCAGGACGGGGTGCGCCCAGGACGGGGTGCTCCCAGGACAGGGTGCGCCCAGGACGCGGTGCTCAGAGCTCCACGCTGAGGACACCACCTGTTCACGCAGGCCCCCCTTGACCGTCGCCCACAGGAAGCCTGGCCCCGCTTCGCACTGGAGCAGGAGGAGCACCAGCTGTGCCCGCTCTGAAGAAGACGCAAGGGCCTGTTTCCCATCAGGGTTTCCTGCCGCAAGAAGCAGCTAATAAAAGTGCCAGGCAGAGGGCAGACACTCCCTTTGGACCCTCTCCGCCTGCCAGTCTCTCCAGGGGCTGACCCAACCAGCGGCCACACTCAGGACTGGAAAGGGAGCGGTTACCCTTCACTATCCTAACCCCAAGGAAGGCCATGCCCGAGTGCTGTGAAGAAAACTGCTTGGGGAAAACACAAATCATGAGAGACAATCCCTAAATCATCACGAATCCCCATTAGAAAAGCTTTCTACATCTCAGACGACACTCACTTCTAATCTTTCAATAATTAAACCTTTGCATAGTATAGTAAATATGGATGGAATAACTTAAAACCTCTAAAAATGGGAAAATGCCTATTTTTTCCATAAACCACTCCTCCATATATCTTGAAAAAAGAGAAGATATAATGGAAATTTAAAAATATTTTTTGTAAAGGCATAACTTTTTCTTGCATAATAATATCTGCACTGACAGGGATTCCAACTATGAAGAGATACAATCAAATGAATGTTTAGCCTCAAAAGGGAAATTATTCATTGTGAAAACACTGATGCTACCCCCAAGGATGTCTGCACATCAATCTCGGCCTTTTCCAAGCCAGCAGGCCTCCCTGGCTGCAGACCGCCCGCCCTGCCCTCCCCCCCAGCACCAGCTGCTTATAAGACTGTACCTGACAGCCTGCCACCTTCTTCCTCCAGCCCATGCACTCACTCCATCCTCCTCTCAACCACATGACCTCCTGATTTAAATT
>NW_005871375.1:202131-203170 GCF_000147115.1 Myotis lucifugus | reverse complement strand
GGAGCATTTTCTGTGAGACCCTCTGGCTGCTTCTCCATCCTGTGCACGGGGAGCCTATGGAGCCCAGGCGGACACCAGCTACCAGTGGCTTCGGTGCCAGTGGGGGCCAGCAGGCCACTTTGGCAGAGGTCTAAGTCCTTGCCCCTAAGTTCCCTCCGGCTTTGGGTCTGTCTGATTCCAGCGCTGTCCAGGCAAAGCCCAGGACTGTCCAAAACCTGGCTGTTTTGCCAGAGGAGTGTGAAATCAAATTAAAAACACACCTCACAACTATTCCATTGGGCCACGTTGATGTTCTAGGCGGGGGAGGGGAGGAGGACACACAAAAAGGGCCCATGCCACGTCCTCCGTGTCTCCAGCTCCAGGTCCCCGGCGTTAACTTAGGTCTAAACAGAAAACGCCTCCGTCTGGTCAAGTGTTTTGTCACAAAGCAGCGCAATTACCCGGAGCAAGTGTCCCCCTGCCCTCGGATGTGATGCTAACCTCCTTTGTTAGACTCGGACGGGAAAGGTTCCCTTCCCGGAACAATGCCCAGGCGGCCGGCATGCCAGACGCCCGTCCTGGTCCTGGGTCCTGCGTCCTGAGCAGTTGGTTCACCCTGACCTGGAGCTGAGCTGCCTCCCTGAGCCCGCGACAGCCTCTCCCGGTGGCAGTGGGACATGCCGCTCAAAGCATCCTTTGTGCCGCGGGGATAACGGACTTGGTCTGCGCGAATCCATCACCGAGATGGAGAAGCGCAACTAGGTCTGTCTGGCTGGAGGGGACGCCGTGCAGACCCGGCGGCTCTGGGCAGCCAGCACCCGGGGACTCCAGCGTGTCAGGAGCGGCCCAGCCGGGAAGGCGGCCGCCTGGTCCTTACCTCCACATTGAAATACTGCTCCGCTCCGCAGACGGCAGCACATACAATCCACAACAAGGTTTGCAAGAAAACCGCCCCCGAGGGATGCAGGACGTCCAGCCGCCTTCCAGCGCCCAGGGCGAGGAGGATCATAGTGGACCGCGGCTCCAGGACGCGCGAGCTTCCGGCGCCGGCGCGCCCCTT
>NW_005871375.1:168904-200339 GCF_000147115.1 Myotis lucifugus | reverse complement strand
AGGTAATAATTTATATCCTAAAAAGAAATACAGAAAGCTGAGGAATGGGACTGTGCAGCTAAGGCTTTAAAATCTGTAGGAAATATGACCCGCCCAGTTTGGCCCAGCCTCTAGGGCGCCTTTCCCGAGAGTCTGCTCTGTGCAGGCGGGTCCTGTGGGCAAGAGAAGCCGTGATCCAGGAGCCCTGAGGCCGACGCACAGCATGTGGAATCCAGTCTCCACGCGGGCAACTCCTTTCCTTCCGGATCTCCGAGGTGGCAGTTCACAGGCGGGCAGGACTCCGACCCGCTTTCCCATTCCGAGGGCAGTGCGTTCCACCCCACTGTCCACATAGAAACCAGGTCTGCTTTGAAGGTTTACAACCCACAGGTTAAGACAACTTATAGAAAAGCGAAATAGAGGGCGACACCGAAAACATGGCAGTTACAGAGAAGTTACATGCTGCCCTTGTACATAAGGTAACAACAAAGTGTGGGCGGAGCATTTGTCAATCCATCAAGAATCTACAAGGTTAAAATGAGGGGGAAGAGATACAAGAAAAATACGTTCACCTGGCAAACTGCGAAATTAGGGAAGAGCCGGAAAAAAGTTAATACATTGCACCTGACAAAGTGCAAAATGGCGGCAAGAGTTGCAGAGAAAAGGTCATGCTCGTCCTAACCCTGAGCTGGGGCGGAGGGGGCAGCAGGATGGACAGGAGATGCAGAAGGAACCGCCTAGTGCCGAGTGAGCGATGACAGCAGACTTGACTGGAAGCGAGTGCAAGGTGCAGGCCACGCCTTCAGCAAGGGGGGCCTCCCAGCACAGCAGCCTGTCGGTCAGAGACCCCTCATTCCAGCCCAGAGCAGAGGCTGGCATTCAGAGTCATGGAGGAGGGATGCCGGGAGGGCTGCCAGGAATCACTGAGTGACATCTGACCAACGGGCAAACAAGGGTTGATAACCACTTGAGAGGACTCAGTGTCCAAGGAGGATTAGCATAGACTGGCCCGGGAACGCCCGCGTGAGAGCAGTTAAAGGGCGAGTCCACGGTGCCCTTGGGACCTGTGCTTTGCAGCAGCCTCCCTCGGGGAAATGAAAGTAGGGAATCCTAAATTCAAGAAATAATCTCAGTTAGTGGTGAGTACTAATGGTAATTTTTTACAAACATTTATCAAATTCATTCGTCTGCATTTAGTGAGCAATGAATGTGTCAAGAAATGTTCAAGGTTCTAGAAATACTAATAGAAATAAAATTATGAGGGAGACACATGCCTTGTGGTAAGGACTTGGGTAATTACGAATGCAGGACTCAGAGGAGGGAGAGGAAGGAGTGGTGGTCCTGAGGGCCTTGAGGAAGCAGCGTGCTCAGGGGTGTCTTGAAGAGAGTAGAAACCCCCCAGTGGGCCAGAAAGGAAGGCCGTTCCAGGTCCGCACGACGGAGGGGTAGACACCAGCGGTGCCTGGACCACACAGATGCTCTGTCAGCATGGAGACCAAGGTGTGGACAGCCAGGACGAGGGCACAGGGTGCACAGGTGTGCAGAGTCCCCGGCGCCCCTTCAGGCCTGCGACTTCTCCCTACAGCAAGCGTGTCTAACTTGCGGCTCACAGGCTGTATGCAGCCCACAACGAATATTTTTGAGGCCCAGCCAATATAACGGCATGTAAGAAACGTTTTAATAAAAATTTCATAACTTAATTTTTACAATATACTGTTATACATAATTATTAATAATGAACTACAACGTTCACTAATGACTGGTTACTATCATCATGTTGCATTCATTTCCCTTACACGCCTTATGCGCAGGCGCACCATTTCTCTCCACTAATACTGGCAGTGAATATTTTAGCAGTCATTAGTCTTGGACTGACTTGTTTGGTGTGTGCAACAGGAAATATTCCACTTTCAGAGAACAAGAAAAATAGGTTTATTTGTGTTACGCTTATTAATTTGTGCAGTTATTCAGTGTCTGGTAAGTTAATGTTCAAGAAAAATATTAATTTTTATTAAAATGTTCTGTTATTTTATGTGAACAATGACTCATTTGTTTCAGCCCTTTGTATTCAGCATGTCTCTATCGGAATAAACCTACGTTTCTATGGAAATCGAAGCTTTTGTTTGTTTGTGGCCACAGACACTTACACCTTGTTCGTTGGGCCCCTGGTAACCTTGGAGAGTGACATGCTTGCCCCACAAGGATTCTTGGGAGGCGACCAATGACTCGGCACCACCTTTGCTGTGTGTTTGCCAACTCTGGAAAGAGTGCCTTCTAGAAGCTGTCCCATGTTTCACTTCCTGTCATATCTACTGTCTTTGTAGACCTCCCATCTGTGCTAGTCCAGAAGCCTGATGCTCCCTCCCGCCCCCCCCCCGGGACTCGGCTGGTACCTGTGCAAAGGGAACCCCTGTCGGTGTCCTCCCGTCTCTGGGTTGTTAGTCCGTCTTGTGTTCTCGGGGCAGAATGAGGAAGCTCCTTGGATCTCAGTGGTGGAGCTTCTCTGTGGCTGACCTTGGGGAAGGACTCGCTGCCCAGCACAGTCAACTACCAGGTTGACCATCACCTGCCCTTCAGAGGCTAATGGATTCTCTCAGCTCCGAGCTCTGCCCCGTGTGTGTCCTCTCCCTTTCTTCTCACAACTTGCACAACCAAAGGTGACTCTCAGAACTCCAGGTGAGTGGCATGTCGGGAAGTGGAGGAATTGTAACGACTTCATTTTGGAGGGAAATAATATTACAATTGTCATTGGACCAGATTTCGTAATAAAATAGAGCCTTGGTGATGAGGGCCTCAGCTTGGAAGTCACATAAACATTTTTCCTCTACCACCTCCATTGCGGGCCTCGCCCCTGCTGGCACCACTAGAGCTGGCGGTGTCGTCGAAAAGCCAGCGCACGTTGGAATAGCCTGAGCCGCGGGCGTCTCGCAGTCTGCACGGAGCAGGGCTGCACACAGTGGACCGTCACCTGGAGCCTGCATGTAAGGGGGCTCCCCTGGGGTCTTGTCAGGAATGCTGACTCCCTGGCCCCCTGGGACTGGGGCCCCACACACAGGTGAGAGGTGGAAGGGGGCTGTCCTCGCCACCTTGACGATGGTACACTTTGCTGGTGTCCTTCCTGGACTGATGCTCTTTGCACCTCCATATTTGAGTGTCACTCAAATATTTGACTTTCTGCTCATTTGCTTGCCCATCCATCGCTCCCTGGACACCCACTGATGTGAACGGCCAAGCGCTAAACAGGAAGACGGGACACGTGCAGTAGGGTACCGCCCACCACATCAGTTTGCTTAGGGTCGAAGACAGAGAATGAAGTCTTGGACTTTAAACTTGTTTCCATCAACTTGAACTTACCATCAACATAAACGAAGAGCTGGCAGGAAAAACACAGAGAAAGGTTTTAGCAAAGTGAGTGAACAGCAATGGCTCCAGCGCCTCCAGTTTCCTCATCATGGGGCCGAGGTCTGAGGTGGCCGGGGAGCCAGAGGGCCCAGCTCGTGAGAGGAGAGAAGGAACTGTGGGCGCATCGCTTCACCCTGTCAGGCTGGGGGCCCCTGTCAGTGCCCAGAGCTGCCCGTCCCCCTGCAGGCCCTCCACAGGCTCTGCATCGCACTCGGGACCTGTTCCCAGAGTCCCCCAGGGTCCCCCCGGGTCTGCGAGGCGAGGCTCATTGCTCTTCTCTCGCTCCCTCACCCTCTGGGTAAGTTCTATCTGTTGCTCTACTTTAGTAATTTCCACATCTCCAGTCTTAAACTCAATCCCATGGTCTAGAATTCACGTCATCCCTCTCCCCTAAACTCAACGTCTCCCAGCCAAGCTTGTCACCTTTCCCTAGCTGGGGTGGCCCCCTGTTCCCCATGTTGACCTGGACCTATGTTTCAATCTGGGTCCACATTTCCACCAACCCCTGGATGCACCCCTCTTCCGCACAGCGCCTCCCAGTCCCTGGTCAGGGCCTGAGAAACCACCCGCCGCCCCCGGGCCATGGGCACACAGACGGTTCTGGTCTGCAGTTACCCACGGAGCCCTCCCCTCACTGTCTTACCAAGCAGCCTCAGCGTGGACTTGGCATTGAGAAGTCGGGAGGAAATGCCTCAGGTTCTCTCCTGTAAGTTCCTCATCGAGCCTCTGTCTCCTCTTCAGAATCCACACTGTTCAGGGGCGGGGCTGGAGGCTCAGGAGGGGCAGTGAGTCAGGTGTTTGGTAGGAGATGTGCAGCCACGGCTGTCTTGAGAGAAGTGCATGGTGAACTGCACAGACACGCCAGGAGGCACCGGGAACAGCCCGCTGAGGGCCGCCACTGCGGTGTGACCATGACCAGGTCATGTCCGTCACCGGGTGGGCGGTCCAGACGGTCACCTGGTCCTGGGTCAGCGCGTCGGCGTGAGGCGACCTAGGGCGAGGAGGACACGGGTGGCAGGCGGAGGAGAGGGTGGGAGCTCCCGAGGCCTCGCACAGCGCAGGAAGGTCATCGAATTCCTAAAGGTCATTTTCTTCATCTAGGTCCTAGATTCTAGGAATCGGATGTCATGCTCTCGGGCAGCTGTGAAGATTAGAGGAGCTGTTATGCTGGGAACATTCTGTACATGTGTAGATGCTCAGGAACACAGGGATTATGAGAACGTGTGACTATTGCACACTATACATACAGCAAGTCCAGGCAGAGACTCACCGGGGCTGGTTAACAAAGGAAGTTGAGAAAAAGAAAGAACGGTGTTAAAAATGCGCAGCGTGAAGATGCTGTGAGGAGATTTCTAACGGCTCATGCTGGAGAGTAGCAAGTGCTGGGAGTTACACTGACATCGATGGGGAGGAGAAGGTTTTCATTTCGCAGCAGAAGAAAGAGCCGAAGAACCACAGCCTCATGTTGTTATCAAAACACAGTCAGTCCCTTTGAACAATTCCATAGTATGTTCAATGTGCCTCTCATCAGGTCAGCGGCAAAGAAAAGGAAGTGAGAACAGAAGGAAATTAGATCAGCACTTACAAAAGCCATAGAATCACAATAAAGTGCATGATATAGAAGTGAATATTTTATATTAAATTAGAGGCACTGGATTGGAATCTGAACTCTTGGAGTTCAGAGAACCTTTTATGAGCAAATTTCCAACAACAAGGAGAAACTAAACATCTAAGTTGAAAACCCTTTTCCTACATAAAGAACAACAATATAGTGAATTCGGTGTCCTTGTGGCTCTAATTCCAGGAAAGACAGTGATGGCGGATGAGCAAGGCGCTGGGCAGCCTTGTCCTGTGTCTCTAGCATCCTCGTTCTGCAATGACTTAGCCTCCTTGGCTTTCATGTCCTCAGTGCGGGAAAGGCAGCGTTGTTCCTATGTTGCTGCTTCTTATCAAGGAACTTAATATTCATGCAGTTATAATCCCCCAAGAAAGTCACTTTCCTATCAAACATGTTAGTGGTTGCCATTGTCTTTTTAATGTCATTACGTTATCTGATTCTGCTTACCCTGGAATAGTGTGTTTATGGCATCACAAGGTCAGAAATAAAGGACTGACTCACTGTAAAGTAGAAAGCAATCAGTGTCTGGAAATCTGGAGACATACAAATTTATTTCCGAAAAAAATAGCCATGGTCATTTTAAATGAGCTAAGATTTACAGGATTTCTGTCTGTATCATCATAGTGTAAGCAATGCGATAAGAGCATAGTCAATGTCAGCAAATCATAACTTGACTCTGTTGTCATTTACCTTTTTAGTAAAATATGTGGCTATTCTCTGTAAGATGAAAACTGGTCCAAATTAGTCTTAAAAATGAATTAGAAAAAAATCTACCTAAACCACTTACACGGTTTTCCTCACCAGCAGCCCCCGAGCAGGGCCTTGGCTGGGACGCGCCCAGTTTCCATGGGACAACAGGTCCCACCCAGGGAGGCGCCCACGTGCTGCGGTCCCACCCAGGGCAGGAGTTCCCACAATAAAGCTTTTGAAACTTTAATTTACCCCCATCGAAGCGACATCTGTGTTCACCCATTTTAACTGCTTTTAAAAAATTCTTGGTGCAGTTATTTTAAAGATAACATTTATTTTCTACTTTTAAAGAGTATTACTCAGACTCTTCTTTTACTTTGGAAAATAAGATAATGCAGTTAGCTGGATATTGTTTACATGGAATGTTGCTTAATTTTCATTTTTCACATTGACAGCAAACTTCACAGAACCCTGAGGACTCTTACATGTTAATCCAAAATGTCTAGAAACACCTCACTGAGTGGCCAGGGTGGGGATGCCTCCTCCCATGCTCCACCCAATGAAAACGTTCCTTCTAACTTTTCCTAATGAGCAGCCATGCAGTGATTCTCAAAGACCTCCAGAGGGGCGTCTTACGAAGAAATATTCAGTGGAGCATCCAAGGGCATATGGCCTTTGAGAGTTTTAAATGAGAATAACGTCCAATTGTATAGGTTTCATAGCTAAAATCATTTTTTGAATTGTTTTTTAATCCTCACCCAAGAATATGTTTTCATTAATGGAGAGAGAGAGAGAGAGAGAGAGAGAGACATCAATCAGTTGCCTCCCACACATACCCCGACTGGAGATCAAACCTGCAACCTAGGTATGTGCCCTGACTGGGAATCGAACCCCAAACCTTTTGGTGTATTGGATGTTGCTCCAACCAACTGAGCCACTTGGCCCAGCCAGGGCTGATATATATACTAATAAAAGGGTAATATGCTAATTAGACCAGATAAACTGGACGTCTTCTAGACATCCTTCCAGGCGTCCTTCCTGACAAAACTGCAGTGGCTGGGAGGGTCGAGGACAGCTGGCAGTGGCAGCAGCAGTGGGGTGATGGGGGCAGCACCTTCCCCTGATCAGCCGGGTTGCCTCCTGCAGAGGGAGGCCAGACTGCAGCCGAGGGGAGCTGGTCGGCCTAAGCCATCAGTAGGACATCCCCTGAGGGCTCCGGGACTGTGAGAGAGGGCAGGCTGTGCTGAGGGACCCCCCCCCCCCAAGTGCATGAATTTTTGTGCACCAGGCCTCTAATCTCTAGATATATATATATATATATATATATATATATGTGTATATATACACCCCACACACACTAATAAAAAGAGGCATATTAACCATCACTCCACCACTCTGCTACACCCACAAGCCACGCCCACCAGCCAATCAGGAGCGAGTATGCTAATTAACCCAACTAAGATGGCGGCCGCCATGGAGCTGGACTGAGCAGAAGGCTTGGGTTGCTCCTGGCGATGGAGGAAGCCAAGTTTCCCACCTGCCCTGGCCGGACCTGGGCTCCACTCAAGGCTACAAAGTTTCAATTATAGAAGAGAAATAAATCCCAGATACCTGCTTCCAGCCCGCCCTGGCCTCTGCTCAAGGAGGTGCTAAAAAAAAAAAATAAAAGGAAGAGGCTGGGGAGCTTGAGTCCCCAGGGGGGTGTGGCCAACCCTGAAAACAACCATCAGCCCCCTCCCCAGGCTGGCCCAAGGCAACCCCAGCGGGGGCCCCCCCACCCTGAAAGGGGCTGTGGGCAGCCCTGAAAAACGGGCCCCTCAGCCCCCTCCCCCCAGGTTTGGGCCAGGGCACCCCAAGCGGGGACCCCCCCCCCTGGATCCCGGGACCACCCTTTCAGGGGCAAACCAGCCGGCCCCCACCCGTGCACCAGGCCTCTTTCCTATATAATAAAAGGGTAATATGCAAATTGACCCTAACAGCAGAATGACTGGGAATGACTGGTCACTATGACACACACTGACCACCAGGGGGCAGACGTTCAATGCAGGAGCTGCCCCCTGGTGGTCAGTGCGCTCCCACAGGGGCACTCTGCTCAGCCACAAGCCAGGCTGCCAGCTGCCAGCACAGCAGTGGTGGCGGGAGCCTCTCCTGCCTCCTCAGCAGCGCTAAGGATGTCCGACTGCAGCTTAGGCCTGCTCCCCGCTGGCAGGTGGACATCCCCTGAGGGGTCCCAGACTGCGAGAGGGCACAGGCCGGGCTGAGGGACCCCCCCCCCGAGTGCACAAATTTTTGTGCACTGGGCCTCTAGTGTGTATGTGTGTATGTGTGTATATATATATATATATACACCCCTATCAGCAGAGTCATCCAAATATTTCCATTTAAAAATGAAATTAAAAACATAAAAGTTCATGATTTGGGATACTGACCAGGAGCAGAAAAATATATTTGAAATCTGCTTATTTTAAACAAAATAATACATAAATTGTTATAAACACCATGAAATGATGAATCTCAAAGTTTCTAGGGCTTTGCAGATATTAGTTCAGTTTCCTATACAGGTTTTTCTCTCTAAGATGCCATCAAGTTTTTAAACTTAAAACCCTCTATTATTATATCATAATTATTTAAATATTTATGAGCTCTCGCTAAAATTCCATACTAAAATTTAGTGTAAAATGTTCCCTGTGCAAATGAAATCTATATTTTCAGAGTATTATCTAGTCATATTTCTGTTATTATAACATAATGCCTTAAGCAGTGGTTCTCAACCTTCTGGCCCTTTAAATACAGTTCCTCATGCTGTGACCCAACCATAAAATTATTTTCGTTGCTACTTCATAACTGTAATGTTGCTACTGTTATGAATCGTAATGTAAATATCTGATATGCAGGATGGTCTTAGGCGACCCCTGTGAAAGGGTCGTTCCACCCCCAAAGGGGTCGCGTCCCACAGGTTGAGAACCATTGCGACTTAAGGTTATTAAATTCACTTTTTCAAATTATCCAAGTTGCATTTGTCATTGATACATGTATTTAGCTGTACCTTACATTAATAAAAACGTAGGACCTTACTTCCTGCCTGCTGGGATAGGAATATGTTCTGCAGAGAGCAGATTGACACCTCCCTCAGGAGAGAGTGTGGGCTCCCCAGTCCCACATGGAGCACAGAGCTCTCCCTGCCCCTGGTCTGTCAACACTGTGGCCTCAGCAGGGACAGCGCGGACATGGGAATGGCAGTGAGATGGCCGTGTGCCAGGACCCAGGCCGGGCAACCTGTCTTTGCTCCAAATATTCTGCTTCTGAAGTGAAGAATTTGAATCAGGTCATTTCTGAAGTGCCCTGCCTTTCTCAGACCTGCGGTGCTTAAGTCCACGTTAACTCCAAAGTCATAATCAGTACCTGCCTGGCTAAGAAGGCGGAGTTCACAGCGTTGGACTGGATATAAATGTAATTTAACCTAATTTTTTTTTGCTAGTTTAGCAAGTTTCGCCTCCTGGCTGTACCAAGTCAAAGTATTTTTCAGTTCACAGGAGTTAACTGCAGAGGCGCGGAGTGATGCGAGGGAGCGTCCTTAGCCCGAGCCTCTGGGCCCCAGCTCCTCCTGCCTGTCTGGGTGTCTGTGGCCGCGTGTTCTTGCCTCGCTTCACCACTAGGGGTCATTGTGACGCGGGTCTGAGGGGAGGAAGCTTTAAGCCTGAGGATGTTTTGGGGTTTGTATTTTGTTGTTCGTTTTGCCTTTTCGTTATGACGTACATAACTTCAAAGATGACGTCTATGTGAGACGGCTTTCATGCTGGCATGCTGATATCGTTCTACCACAGCACATACTTTTATGGAAAGAGGGAAAAAAGCACGTTTTGTTTCCCATCCTCTACTCAGTCGCTTCAGATTCAGCGTCTGCTTCTCATTGCAAACTTCTTGCATTTGGTTTTTCTTTTGTATTATCAGTTGCTCCAGGAAATCAACAGAATTTCTAAGTGTTTTACAATAATTCAGTATATTGATTTAATATAAGGTGGCTATTCACCTATTTGTTAGTAAATATCCGTGTTTTTAATTCTAATAAAATATATTAGAGATAAGTTATAATAAATAATACTAGATTACTTATTATAATACTGTTATTATAAAAATGAAAATAGGTAGTTTCCTGGTGACGAGTACATGTACATCAATAAGAATTTTGTCAAGTTAAATTTGGCGATTTCTAATTTTCTTGATGTAAATGTTATTCATGTCTCCTGGTGGACAACTGAAAGTTTTCACTTTCAAAATTATAAAATGATTTTTAACATTGTTTGACTGAAAAAAAACACATTTATCAGACAGACCTATAAAAATTACTTCGGTTAAAATTGCAGATTCAGCCAATAAACTACAGGACTCACAGTTCAATTTGAATTTCATATAATTTTTAGTGTGAGTATATCTCAGTATTTGGGACATACGGTACACTAAAGAATTATCTGTTGTTTACCTGAAATTCAAATTGACTGGGCATCTTGCATTTTATATGGCATTTCTTCTTAGGGTATAAATATGTACATACAGTCGGTTAAAGCTACTCCAAACTACATGTACATATAAACTACTATATGTATGGCTCTAGCCCCTTTGGCTCAGTGGATAGAGTGCTGGCCTGCTGACCAAAGTGTCCCAGGTTTGATTCTGGTCCAGGGCACCTACCTCAGTTGCAGGCTCCTCCCTAGCTAGGGCCCTGGTTGGGGCATGTGCAGGAGGCAACCAATCGATGTGTTTCTCTTACATCGATGTTTCTCTTTGTCTTTGCCTTTCTCTTCCACTCTCCCTAAAAATCAATGGAAAAATATCTTCAGATTCAGATAAATAAATAAATAAATAAATAAATAAATAAATAAATAAAATAAACTATGTATGTGTATATATGACATATACGAGATAGAATTTCTTCTCAGTTCCTGGAAGTCAAACTTCAGACTTCTTAAAGCCTGAAGAAAGAAAGACAAAAAGAATTATAGGAGAACTAGAGACCCAGTGCATGAAATTCGTGCACTCGGGGGGAGCCCTCAGCCCAGCCTGTGCCCTCTTACAGTCTGGGACCCCTCAGGGGATGTCCGCCTGCCAGCTTAGGCCCGCTTCCTGTGGGCAGACATCCCTCTCGCAGTCCAGGACCCCTAGCTCCTTACCACCTGCCTGCTCACTGCTCCTTACTGCTCAGCTTGCTGCTCCTTAGCACTGCTATGGAAGCGAGAGAGGCTCCCGCCACCACCGCTGTGCTCACCAGCCATGAGCCCAGCTCCTGGCTGAGCAGCGTTCCCCGTGGGAGCACACTGACCACCAGGGGGCAGCTCCTCCATTGAGCATCTGGCCCCCTGGTGGTCAGTGCACATCATAGCAACTGGTCGTTCTGCTAGTTGTTCCACCATTTGGTCGATTTGCATATTAGGGTTTTACTTTATAGGATGGTGGGGAGGAAGGAAGACTGGGAGGGAGGGAAAGAGGGAGGGAGGGAGGGTAGTGAGAGGGAGGGAGGGAGGGAGGGAGGACAGTGAGAGGGACAGGAGAAGAAATAGACACATGTCTCTGACTCTGCAAAAGTGACCTGTGACCACCTAGCAAGAGAAGTCAGCAAGCACCATGTCAGCGAAAGGATCACGCTTAACACTCAGACATGGCTCGACTTCCTACCAGAGGAAAAGCACCACTCACTTGGGCAGGCGATTGCACACCTGAGAGTGACGTGGGAGAGGAGCGGATGCCACAGGGACCATCGGAATCTCAGAATTGATGGAGAAAGATCAAGGAGACACACAGAGCGCAGGCGGCCATGGCGGGAGTGGAGGCTCCGTGGGTGTGGGAGTCAGGGATTCGAACCAGCGCTGGGCTCTGTGAAGGCAGAACAGCTGGGCTGGCCCTCATTGCTCCGGAAGCCAGCCCGGCATCCTGTGACCATTTCAGCCTTGGCGCCATGGATTGACCCTGCAGCACCTTCAGGGGAGGAAGTAGAAAGGCGATGGCAAAACCGTTTTCAGTTCAAGTAACCACCCAAAATACAAGCCTGTTTGCCATAAGTCTGAGACGTTCAATGGTATGAGAGAGGGTGTGGGCTTTTCTGAAAGTCACACAGCAAGTACAGGGTCAGGATTCGACTCCATGTCTTACAACAAAGGCCCGTGCTTGCTTCACTTCTCACAGGGATCAGGGCAAACAATGGGCGGAGATGAGTGAAGATGGGGGGAGGGAGTGGAGATGGGGGGGCGGGGGAAGGTGCTGCTTACTCATGGAGAGCAAACCCATGCTCTTCGCTTTAGAGCCAGCTCATGGGAAGGCGAGCGAATGCCCTTCTCCTGATCCCATTCCAGGGGAAAGACAAAACTGTTTCCTATGGAAATTCTTAGGAGTGAGTCGTGTACGAAGAGATTCGAGGGAAGTCTGGGTGGCCTGGGATCTGAACCCTGAGGAGGTGATGGCCTGGGGGGCCTCCCTCCAAACTCACACACTGAATATGCGCACTTCTCTGTGACCAGTTACAACTCAATAAAGCTGACAAAAACGGATGCACAGTTGAAATATTTCCATTTAAGAAATACAACAAATCAGTCACAAATTTTTTAGCAAAACAAAGGAAATTTAGCTTTACATGGTGTGGAAACAACTATCGAGCTTGAAATTGTGGAATTATGGGCAATTTGGAAAGAATTGAATGTAAAATGTACAAAATGATGAACTGTTGGCCATTTGCACACAAATTAATGCTGCAATTAGTAAGTATCACCACGATGACACAGCCATTACCTCTGTATCACACTACTCAGAGTTTGGGTTACTTTTATACTGGCACTTAAAATGTAATAAATTAAACATGATTTATCAAATAAAATTAATTCAAGCACTTGAACTAATTTTCAAATATGCTTCAACATTGAAAATATAATTTAAATATTGGTTATGAACACTACCTGAATTTTTTCAATTTAATGCAAGTGATTTATCATTTCCCCACGTCCACACTGGGAAGAGGTGTCTGCCCCGGTCACCGCACTTGCCTTGCCCGGCCTCAATCTGTCTTTGGAACGACAGCAGTCACACGCTGACTTGCTGCCCATGGAGCCCTCCACCCTTCCTAAGGTCTTGGCACAACGCCGAGCCCAGCTTATTCGTATTTATGCAAAATGTTCTATCTTCTTCACCTAATTACACTTTACGTTGATTTTATACACTTTATGGGAGCTATTTCAGAAGTCACATCTGCCCTCCTATTGTTTATATCTGCAACTTTAATGAATGGAGTTAAAAAATAACCCCGGGCTTTGATTTAAAACGTCTAACCTTTCACAGTCCAATGCACCCTCCCAATCCATCAGCTACAATGTCACCCATTTCCCAGCAGCCACCGCCTAGTCTGTTCCTGAAGCGGCACTGAGCTGCAGTGTGTGGGTAAGGGAGTCCAGATCATAGACAACACTAGCATTTAATTCCAGGAAGCGTGCGAAAGCACAAGGCAAGGGAGAACATAAGATATCACAAAAGTAGCACAGGGTGACCTGGATTTAGGTAAAGAACATAAAAGAGAGTTATCCAATTTAAAATAATAATAATAATAAATGTTACAGGTGTAACAGATGAAGAAAAGGGAAAACAAACTAAAGGGAAGTAGGGATCAGAACTAATACTTGTAGAAACAGGCTACGTTGAGTCGTCATCGTGGGATCCTCCTAAGGTTCTGTGAGGCTAGAATTGCACAAATGAGGAGAAGGACTTTTATTCTGGAGAAACTGTGGTGTCCGGTCTGTGGCGGGGGCTTGGAACAGGCACAAAGGAGCTGGGCTGGTGGGTGCAGGCGCAGCGACCCGCAAGCAGCCCGATGAACCCTCCCCACGGGCCTACTCACCTGAGGTGGGGGCCTCCCTCCTCGCAGGGGGGACCACGGCCCCGCAGTGTCCTGAGGACCCACCAGGAGGACACGGGCTGCCTCCCGGGAGCACGGCCCTTCCTGGGAACCAGCTGGGAAGCACAGGGGCCGCGGTGGGTTTAAATGACACTGTTTCCATCAAGAGAAGGCAGGTAACAACTGATGACAGAATGTAACCTGCGGCACAGACTCGGACCAAAAGGGAGGAGGCCTCACCGGGCGGAGGGCCACTGGGGACAAAAACAGCCGGGTCCCAGGCTGCCCACCAGAGGCAGCTCGCTCCCCGCAGGGCCCTGCCCGCGGCCTGGCCTCGGCTCCGACAGGGCGGACTGGGGGGTGGATGTGGGGGTAGGGGGGTGGTTAGGGGGTGGTCCCACGCCTCGCTCTGGCCCCTGCCCCGCGAAGTCCCGGCCCCACACCCCACGCCACGTCCGCCTGAGCCCAGCGCTGCAGGGGCCGGCCCGCTGTGTTCACCCCGCGGCCAGCGCGACTGGCCTGTCCTGCTCCCTGCCCATGTTCAGGTTCCGGCCACTCCCCGAAAGGGCTCCCCTGGACGGGCAGGTGGGGAGCTGAGCTGCTCCACGCGGGGGTCCGTGGGTCCTCCAGGCTCCTCGGTCTCCTGCAGGAAAGGGGTTCCATTTCTGCCTTAAAGGAGGAGCCCAAGGGGCAAGGCTGGCAGTGGCCGCAGCTCCCAGGCGCCAGGCCCCTCACCTGAGCTGCCTGCTGAACCGCTTGGGCTGGCAGGCAGGTGTGGGCAGTGTGACCATGTGGCGGCTTCAGCGTGGGGAGCAGCGGGGCCCGGGGAGAACCCGAGCAGGAGCAGTCAGTGGTTACGGGACGAGGGCTGCACAGTCAGGGAACCGGGGGCAGGAGCACCGGGGCAGGAGCCCAGCTCTGCACAGGAACCCAGGCGCTCCCGAAGTGTGGGGGGAGGAAGAGGGATTCTGGCAAAATGAATGACTGTCCGGTCTGGGAGACCTCTGGGTCCCCAAACGTCAAAAATCACCCTGCATCTCTGACTCTGAATAAAGTATGAAGCAGGAAAAACAGGTTAAGACACTTCAAACAAAGTGATCAAGACATTTTACAAACTTAACAGAAATTGTTTAGTGTAAATGCTTTAATGGTGGGAAATTCCCTAAAATTCACTAATTTTTTGCTTTTGTAAACGATAATTAAACCAGGTTGGAAAGCAGTGTTTCCCTTTGAGCTACAGTAATTACCTGAGAAACTTATACACAGCGGGGGAGGGATCGAGGAAATTTTATATTTCTTAAAAAAATTTTTTTTCTCAAATGTTAGCTCATTAGTTTTTCCCTATACCCCATCTTTAAACATTTTACAAAGTGTTTGGAGACACATCAAATCCTATGGAGTGCACAGAGTCCACAGGAGACGCTTCCTGGCAGCAGCCTTGCCGGCCAGGCAGGTGTGGGCCTCTGTGCGGGAGTCGGGGATCCCAGCAAAGACCTCCCGGCTCTACCCTCTGCCCAGAGCATGGCTGCCAGTGGCCGTGCCGCCCTGACCGGACTGTCCCACCGCGCAGGTCTGGGGACTGTGGTGCGTCACTATTTATTTAGGAAGCTCTCTGCTGTCAGATAAGAATCGAGGCGGCAGTGGGCTGCTGAGGCGGGGGGCGGGGGGTGGGGGTGAGCAGGTATTTGCGATGGAACTGGGGACAGCGACTGCACTCTGTTCACCACTTCCACCTCCGCTGGAGAATACCATCCACACTGGTGTCCACATCAGCATGACACTATTCCTGACTCATAAGAAAGTGACAGAAAAACTAGGAAATTGTTAGTGGGAGGTTTAATAATGGCAGAATGTCTTTAAAAAAAAAAAAAGTAAAAATGGAAAATGAGGCTGGAATCAGTAAGGTTCTGAGTGGCTCATTTGTAAACCAGCCAACAAAAACCACTTACTGCTGTGAGTTAACTAAATGGTGTTTGCCGCAGCCAAACAAAGGCGCCCAGAAAAAATACACCCCGCCAAGACTCCTGGCTCTGGTGAGAGCAATCGCTCAAAGATTTGAGAATTGGGAAACAGAGCAATAGTTACTTTAAAAAACAACAACAGCCGTTGATTTGATGAATCAAGAGGTGATGTTGACACTGCTCAGATGTTGTTTATTTGAGGACTGAGAGCCAGGTTTGAAGTGATTAAAGAATCAACCGATCGGAAGTCTCTGTGGACCATCAAGAATCCTTTCAGAGAAGCTGAGGAACACGAAGTGGAATCTGATGGGTGGTGATAAAAAGGTGTGCAGCAGGAAAGGGAAAAATAGGACACTTTACAAAACTTGTGAAAATGTAATGCAGTTAGAGCCTATGGCCCTTTATTGTCCTATCCATGCAGGGCCTTTGTGGGTCACCTTTGACCTCTATGACTTGTGACTTTGTAAGTAACAGCTCTGTTTGCTCTCAGGGACATAACTACCATCAGTCATGTCAACTCCTGTCAGAAATGGAAGCTAGATATAAGAACAGAAATAGAATTCAGACCTTCCCAACTTCACAAAAGTTTAATAAAAGCTTAGCAGGGTTAAAATTTCACCTGGATTTTTTTGAGCACAGGACCAAAACCAATTTTTTTGACTGAAAATAATTGCCTCAACTACTTTCAATTATAGACATGATACTTCTTCTAATGAATTCAACCTCAAATTAGAAGGTAGCCTATTGCTTGTGTGTGGAGTCGGTGCTGCCACACAGTCATTTCCACATCTGAGGTCGGAGTCGCGAGCACAGTCAAGCTGCTTCAAACACTCCCATGCTGTCAGAAGGTACAGCGAGAAGGGAGCTCGCCACTCCCAGGCACAGGTACTGGGTCTGTTTCCTGAGCCCAAACCACAGGTCCAGCTGTGGCTTTTGGACCTTGATGCAAATGTAAAAAAAAAAATCATATTTCAAAATCAATTTAACTGTACACCTAACCTTCAAATAGGACTGATTAATATATAGTACTAGAGGCCTGGTGCACGAAATTTGAGCACTGGAAGGGGGTGTCCCTCAGCTCAGCCTGCTCCCTCTCGCAATCCGGGACCCCTTGGGGAATGTGCAAATGCTGGTTTAGGCCCCCGAAGGGTCCCAGATTGTGAGAGGGATATCCAACTGCCAGTTTAGGCTGGCCTGTGGGGATTGGTCATAAACCGCCAGTCAGACATCCTCCGAGGGATGTAGTAGTGCGTCAAGAGCAGGAGGCCAGGGAGGAGCCAGGACTGGGGGCATCCTGGTCGGCTGCGCCTGCTGCCGCCGCTCGGTACTGCTGCCGCGGAGTTGGGAGAGGCTCTCGCTGCCACAGCAGCTCTCACCAGCCATGAGCCCAGCTTCTGGCTGAGTAGCGCTCTCCCTGTGGGAGCGCACTGACCACCAGGGGGCAGCTCCTGCATTGAGCGTCTGCCCTCTGGTGGTCAGTGTGCATCATAGCGACTGGTCGACCGGTCATTCTGGTAGTTCCAGTTGTTTCGTTGTAATGGTCGCTTAGGCTTTTATATATGTAGATAATGGTAGAGTAAAAGGTGAACATCAAGATCAGAATCTAAGAGAACTCTGCAAATGACTTCCAAGTGATAAATTTTAAGTTTGTGAATTTATACCAGTATTTCACAGTACTTATTTGTGTGAAAAATCATTTTGTAGATGAAATATGTTAAATATTATTATATATAGCACTAAACACTACATTTCAACCTCCATTAAGCAAAAGATTACCACCACCACCACCACCACCCCCCCAAAAAAAATACTGAGATCAACTTATTCTCATTTGGACTGTGATTCTTATTTTTTCATGAACTTTCTGATTGTTCTCTCTCTTGTTTTTAATTTTGCACCTTTACCTTTTCCTTTGGATTTTCCAAGTATTTGCATATCTGTTCAATCACACCTTGTAATTTTTCTTAGTTCATGGGAGATAACATTCATGGGTCTGAAAATGTCTTTGTTTTGTCCACATATTTGATGACCTTTGACTGGGTATAGAAACCAAGACTGAAACTTATTATTATTATCATTATTATTATTTGTTACTTAGGGTTTTTCTCCACACCTCTGACTTTCAGTGTAACTAAAATATGTGCAGCCATTCAGGTGCTCATTTATTAATGGACATCTTATTATAATTTATTTTCAATCTGGACTATTTTACAACTTTGAAATACCTTGAATATTGGCATTTCATGATCATAGATCTAGGTATGAGTCTCCACTTCATTTTTGTCAGCTCTCTTTATGTCCTTCTTATGATACAACTCTGGCTTCCAGTCTCGGCAAATTTCTACCTCTCTGTTAAGTAGTCAAATATAGGATATACTATAATAATCCTGAATGTCTATTTTATCCTTTTTTAAAAATTATACTTCCCAGCTTTTTGGATTTTTTTCTACATATTTGGAGAGTCCCTCAAAAATTATCTTTCTTTTTTCCATTTTTATTTTTCAAATTTGCAGTTCTATTTCTAATTTCTTAGAACTCTTTCTGTGACTAATAATTATAATTAGTCACTCCAAGAATGCAAATGTGAGTGTTGCTTAATATTTAGTTAATATTTCCTGATATATTTTTTATTCCTCTGGAATATTCCTATTTTCTTGCCTTGTTTTCTTTTCCTTCTGTGTTAATTGTTGGGTGATGTTTCATTCTCTATTCTTATTTAAGCTAAGGCAGTAAAGAAGACCTGTATGTGCTGAGGTATCTTGTCAACTAGCTTTTGTTTTAAGTCAATAGGATGAGGTCCTACCCATCACCTTGGAAAACTCCTACTAGTTAATGCTAAAAAGAATAAATTTTAATCTGGTTTGATAAAACTCACCATATCAGCTTTAGTTTTACAAATCATTTCTATCATTTCAATAGAGAAAAAGGCTCTGATATGTTTACGTTGGCTAGTGCACACAGGCTGCAGAGGGAGGAGTGGGTAAGTCAGTGGTCCATACACACACCTGTATGGTGTCCCCCCCTTGCTGCATGTCTTGCTGAACGTGGCTCACTTCCTGACTTCAGGCGTGTTAGTGTATGTTCTATACTGTGGCTTCCTCTGCTCTTGCTAATCCAGAAATTTGCTTTTGAAAATATGTTCAGTAAGGGAATATCTTCATGTTCTCTTTCCCTCCATATTCCTAATGGGGTCCTGAGAAAGAAGAGATAAAGGGAGGCATGGCTCAGTCTGCCACCTTGCAATGGAAATACATTCTGCATATATCTATGGAATGCCTACCATGGTGAAGAACTTTGCTATATTTTTATGAACAGAACAAAAATGGTCTTTAATGTTATAATATTTACATTCTAATAGCTATGACAATTGATAAGTATACAACTAGTTACAATTAAAAATTTTTGTAAGTCACAGGAAGAGAAAAAACAGTATCCCTTGAGAAGGAATGCCCAAAGGGACCAACTCTAGATTTGATGGTCAGATAAAAAACAACTGAATGGAAAGCAATTAAGTCCAGCATTAAAGATAAGAAAGAGGCAATTTTACAAAGAGGATGTGGGTAGAATATTACAGGCAAAAGGATCTCATTAGCAAAGGCCTTTGTGCAGCAGAAAAAAGGACAGAGTCCAGGAGAATGTGAGTGAGCAGGTTGTCAACTAAGGAGAGTTTAGAGCCAAAGGCCAAAGGCATGTTATTCAGAGCATTGTCATCATAGGGGAGTGTGGATTTTACATTCTTTGAAATGTTTTATTCAGGGGCATGGAATAGTTTAATTAATGTTTTAGGAATATCATTTTGTTTTTTTGAAGAGAAAGGCTGGAGAGGAAAGGTGGTAGAAGGAGGAATGTCAGGAGCTGATAAGAATGATTCAGGCGTGAGACCGTGACCTGAGCAGATATGGTAGCAGAAGAGAAAGAGAATCAATGCTATTTGGGTGTGAAAGGAAACCACTGAGACTTACTGATACATTGATAATGGGAGGTAAGACAAAAGAAGAATCCAGATGACTCTTGAGTTGTTTAGTACAAAACTGACTGTGTTGTGAGATTTTTATGAAAATGGAAATAGTTTAACTTTGGATTCATTAACTTGAACATGCCAGTAAATCATTCACATGCAAATGCCAAGACAAGAAGGCCACACTGAGAACTTAATTGTTTTATTAGCACACTAAAAGCCTGGTGCATGGATTTTTGCCTGGGGGCTGAGGTGGGGGTGGTCCCTCAGCCTGGCCTGTGCCCTCTCGCAATCTGGGACCCCTTGGAGGATGTCCCACTGCCAGGGATTGGGCCTAAACCAGCAGTGGGACATCCCCCAAGGGATGTAGCAGTGTGCCAAGTGGCAGGCGGCCAGGGAGGAGCCCAAGCTGGGGCCGGGTGCTGTGCCGCTCACGCTCATCCTGGTCCACTGCACCTGCTGCCACTGCTCGGTAGCGCTGCCTCGGAGTCGGGAGAGGCTCCGGCCACCGCAGCTGTGCTCGCCAGCCATAAGCTCGGTTTCTGGCTGAGTAGTACTCCCCCTGTGGGAGTGCACTGACCACCAGGGGAAGCTCCTGCATTGAGAGTCTGCCCCCTGGTGGACAGTGAGCGTCATAGTGACTGGTCGACCAGTTGTTCTGGTTGTTCCGGTCATTCAGTTGCAACAGTTGCTTAGGCGTTTATATACATTAGAGGCTCAGTGCATGAAATTCATGCACAGGAGAAGGTCCCTCAGCCCAGCCTGCATCCTCTCCATTCCAGGACCCCTCAGGGGATGTCTGACTGCAGGTTTAGGCCCGATCCCACATCCCTCTCGTAACCTGGGACCACTGGCTCCTAACCACTCACCTATCTCCCTGCCTGGTTGCCCCTAACTGCCCTCCCCTGCCAGCCTGGTTGCCCCTAACTGCCTATGCCTCAGCCCCTGCCACCGTGGCTTTTTCCGGAAGGATGTCTGGAAGATGTCCGGTCTAATTAGCATATTACCCTTTTATTAGTATAGATAAGTATTTGTCATATTATTCTGTACTTTTCTATATGTATTTAAAATACTCCAGAATATTTTAAGCAAATAGAAAATGGTCAAGTTGCAGAAAAATAAAAGTTTTGAAATACAACCTGGTAGGCTTGAAAGCAACAACATTTGCGTAAAAGGGCATAAGTTGCAGTCGGCAACAAAACTTGTTGTTAGGATTGCTTGGTTAATATTCTTTTGTTGGAAAGGCGTGGTTTGGGCAAAGGAGGGAAGGAAACCAGCTCTATAAAAGGGAATGTCTGATTGGGCCGTTGCCGCAGCAGAGAGGGGCAGGTCCGGCAAAGGTTCAGGCTGTCCACAGGCAAGGATGTCAGTGTGTGTGTGGGACACCAAAGGCACCTGTCACACCTGAAACACAATTTGCTAACACTCACAATTGTGGAACTCAGGGAGAATCACTGTTTTTAAAACTATTATTTCCCTGACATATAAAATATACATACATATCAATATTCGTGCACTCTTCTGAGCTTCCCCCGCCCTCCACTTAATATTTGGCTATGGCCTTCTTTTCATGTCAACGAATTGGATGTAGAGACGATTTTTTAAAAAAATATTTTTATTGATTTTTTTACAGAGAGGAAGGGAAAGGGATAGAGAGTTAGAAACATCGATGAGAGAGAAACATTGATCAGCTGCCTCCTGCACACCCCCTATTAGGGATGTGCCCGCAACCAAGGTACATGCCCTTGGCCGGAATCGAACCTGGGACCCTTCAGTCCGCAGGCTGACGCTCTATCCACTGAGCAAAACTGGCTAGGGCTACAGACATGATTTTTAATGGCTACAGTGTTATCCCTGACTGTTTGACATTACTATGGTTTACTGCACTGACTATTGTGGGGCTGTTTCCGGCTTCCCCTGGCATCAACAACTACAGTGAACATAATTGCTTATTTGACTGTTTACTTAGGACACATTCACAGACATGGAACTCCTGGCCCAAAGCTAATTCACTTGAATTTTGATCCACATTTCCAAATTGACTTTCTAGAAAGTGCTTCTGTTTGTTTAGTCCATTGGTTTTAAATCAGATTACACTCCCACAAAAGGGGTAAGAGAAAACTGTTCAATGCGCTTTCAGCAAATCGCAACTCTTGCTGAACTTGAGCGAACCCTTCCCGGCATAGTTGTCTGCGTGCTTTTCAGGGCACTTTTGAAGGAAGGAAAGGGATCTGGCACCCCTACAGCTCTCCCACAGGGACAGAGCTGGAAAAGCAAAGTTTCCCAAGGAGGTGGAAGTGCAGCAGGGACCCTCCCAGCCGGGGGAGGGCGCACCCAACGCCCCCGGAGCTCCGGGGCTGGGGCAGGGCACATGGGGCAGGTCCAGCCCTGGCGGGCCGCGGGGCGGGGTGGGGCAGCTTGGTTGTGTCCTCCTCTGGCCGCATCCCCGCCAGCCCTGAGTGGTAAGAGCCCCCGGCACCCTTCCCTGTCCCTTTTCCTGGCTGGGCGGGTGGGTGGGGACAGCAGGTGGTGGGGAGACTGTCGCTCCCAATCCTGACTCCCAAACTCCACACGCTGTGTTACTGAGAAACCTTAGGCGGGGACAGGCCACCAGGCAAGGGACCAGGGGGATCTAGGCTGGAGGGTGAAGTCCAGGGAGGCGCGGGTGGCACGGCCGAGGGCCCTGTGTGGGTGCGGGCATGTGAGTGTATGTGTGTGAGTATGTGTCGCTCAGGTTCACGCTCATGCACACACCCACTCCGGCTGTGCACCCTCAGCCACCAGGAACCTCTGCAGAGCCTGCCGTGAGTTTGGATGCATCCAGTCCCAGCACCAAGCAAGTCTGAGAAATTTTCCCTAGACTGACTCCCGCCTCCTTCCTCCTGCCTCCTGCCTCCTGCCTCCTGCCTCTCATCGCACGCGCGCGAGGCGCCCCACCTCCATGCACCTCCTGGTGACTGTTTGTTTGGTCATTTTAGACGTGAACCCACAGCCCCCTCCCGCTGCCAGCCTGCTGTTCGGTTGTCTGTCTGGTCGTTTAGGTCGTGACGGCCCCTAGCTTTTTATATATCAGGATAGATATGAAACCACATGGCAAGGAAGAGGGAGGAGGAGAGGGGACAGCATTTGCACTCAGGTCAGATGGAGGCAGTGGAGCTGGCAGCAGAGATGGAGAAATAATAAAATGAGGAACCTTAGGGGAAAGCCAGTCATTCTGAACTCAGTCATGAAAGTGAAGGGGAAACAATTCAAAGAAGGAGCTTCTGAGGGAGAAGCAGAGGTTGCATGAGGCCTGGTGATTTGTGACGATGGCAGTCTCCGAGAGCACAAGCTGATCAGAGTATTTTAAAGAGTAAATGATAGACAAGGAAGTGGTCAGAAAAAGAAACTGCAGAAAATTATTGTAAGAATTTTAGACATAAAGGGTACCAGAAAGGAACTGAGTGGGCGCACGGGGTGAAGGAGAGTTTTGTATGTTTGCTTGTTTCTTTGATTATACAATGAAAGACATTTCATCTTATTATGTGAACCTTCTGCCTTTAATGTTCCAGGTGGCCGGGGACAGGGGGCCACTTGCTTGGGTACGTGACCAGTCTCGCTAGCTTTTCCCAGTCTGACTTCAAACTATTGTAACTTTATGTGTGAGCCACGACAGGGCACCTGTTAGAAAGCAGGGGCGTTGGAGTATGGAAATCACCCACGAGAGGTAGAGACAGATGGTTGATAGATGAATAGATAAATAATTGAGACGGATGGGTAATAGATGGGTGGAGAAACTAACCAGACAGGCAAAGCCAGAGAGAGGGCAGCATGTGCAGGAGCACCCTCCCTCTCCAGGGAAAGAACATCCCCGTCTGTTCAGTGACAGGGGAAGAAGCTCTGGGAGATGCACCTGCAGGAATGGCTCCCATCCTCCACGGACACTTGATGGCAAGATTGTAATGGAAGCGGGGGAGGCACTGACAGAGCGGCGCGGCCTGGAGAGGGACTGAGGACCGCCTCACTGGTGGGTGGCTTCGTGCTCTGAGCTGCCGCTTCTGCTGACTGTTCGGAGCCAAGCAGACGCAGCACCGCCTGCAGTCACGTGGCTCTTTGTACCTGCTGCAGAGACGTCGTTCCCACAGCATAAACCGCTGGAGGCCGTGGCTCCTCTGGGGCGGCATCACTGACACGGTGCTAAGGAAGCTCATGACACACATTTGTTCAATGAATGAATGAATGAGCCAAGGAACGGCAGCCTCACTCCCAAAAAGGATCTATGGGATCAAGAGAATGGCCAGTGGCCTGCAACCTCGCTTTTTGAGGGAAAAGTTAACTTTCATCGAATTGTGCATCCTCTCCATGTTTTCCTTCTGTATTTCTTTCTCTCATCCAAATACAATAAAGCACTGGAGCCACCATTTCAGGCCAAACCCTTTTGAAAAGTATTGCTCCCTAATGTAAAAGCTGGCTTTCAGCCCAAATGCCTGCAACTGATTTAATTGGACAAATATTAGAACGGATTAAAATTTTAATCACAGGTCCTCCGAGTCAGATGCTCTGTCACCTAATGGTTGCATCCCGGAGGCCTTCCGGAGATCGCTGGAGTCAGCGCCTCTGTGAGTCCCTCCCACAGACCCCCGAGCGCCTGGATTAACTCCACTTTCGCTTCTGCTCTCAGGCGGCGGGTGCCCAGTGGCACAGCCACTGTGGCCTGAGCAGATGTATGAACGGTCCCCAGCACGCGTGCCCACAGCTGGGCGCCCACTGGCATCACTGTCCCGCTGTGCTGCTGGGCCCGTCCCTGGCGCCCGGCTCGGGCTGATGGCCAGCGGCCTGCGCATGCTCGAAGCTGTGTGGGCCCCAGTGGACTCACCCTAACAGCACACGTGGCCTCGTGATCCCTGCAGTTTCCAAGAGCCTGAGTACTCATCTCCTGGTGCTCTAGCCCTTTCAAGGATGAGGCTCCGTCAGGCTCAGGGGCTTCCTGTGCTGGAACTTTCCACTGGAAACAGTGAGGCAGGTGAGGGGAAATGTTTTGATCTTCCCCAGCGCCTCCAAAGTCATCTCCGCAGCCTTGGACTCCTAGACTGAGGGAAAGGGTGTGGCCGCCTACAGGAACCAAAGGGTTCCCGTCCTTACTTGTTTCTGGGAGACGAACCTGAGCGCCACTTGCTAGATGCAAGCGGCAAGCGCTGTGCGAGGCCGGGGTCGGTTCTGGGGAGAAGGCGCCTCCAGCTTCCCAGCTCAACTGGTTTGGGAAGTAGAAGCACAGCCTCGAAGAGACATTATCTTCCTCCAGCGCAAGGGACACCAGCATGGTGAGCTGCTCTCCAGAGCGCGGGGAGAAGGCCGGAGAAGCAGGGGCATGCAGAAGGGACCTGATGAAGCGAGCCTGCCCTGCATCCTGGGAGGTCACAGCGGCCAGGCTCGGAACCGCCTGGGGTGCCCCACAAATCCAGGACCATGCCCATCGGACCCCGCTCTGCACACAGGGACAGCAGATCTGACCACATCGCACACAGCAAGTGGACGTCTTGCCCTTCTGTCAAATTAGTAAAAACATTTTGAAATATGACCTTCAAATATTACATTATTTAAAAAATCACTGAAAGACACTTTTCCTGATCCCCAAATATCTGTTCACGTTATAAATTCCAGAAAAGACTTGATTTCTAAATGGTGTCAACTTTTCTCTTTTCATTGAATTTCACAACTTTTACTATTTGTTAATAATTTTTGCTGACTGATAGAATAAAAATAATGTATGAAAAAAGCCAAAACCTTAAAAACAACATTTCTTTCCTTTGGGTACCCATACACCACTTAACATTAGAGGATAAATATTAAGAGTTTGGTCAAAATCTCAACAGACGAACCACCCCCTACCACCAGGTGTTGGACTTCACAGCGAGCGGCGGTTGGAGCTTCACGTGTGTCAGCAGCACAGCCACAGGAGCCAGGAGCACGGCAGTCAGAGCAACGCCGAAGGCTGACATCTCCGAGCTCTGCTCTGAGCTCACTCCAGGCTCTTCCTACAGTGACCGGCAAATGTCCGGGGCTTGCGCCTGTGACAGTTCCTACTCCCAGAACGGCTCACACGTGAGCAAGTTAGGAAGCTGCAGGTGCATCTGCTGGGACTTACAGAGACGGAAAGACACGGCCCCTTTCTCTGGACGGGCTGGGTGAGAGTAGGTGGGGCGTGTGGGTTACAAAGCCTCTTTCCCAGCAATCTCCCTCCCAGCAAAGCCGAGGAGGAGAGAATACGGGGAAATGCTGGCCCTTTCTCTTCACCCCTTTCCCTGGTCACCGCCAGACCATGTGGCATCAGTGGGGCCTGTCCTGCAGACCTCCCTGCCCTGGCCTCTGGCCCAGGAGGCTGCGTGTCCGTAGAGTCTGAGCTACTCTGTGTTTTATGTTATTTGTAGATGATAGTATTTTAACTGATACCTATGCGTATTGTTACTATTGACTGGCTACATTACGGTAGTATTCTAAAAAGAGCCAAACATGTCCTATGTGTTATCTCACATGACACAACAATATAAAGTAAGGATTATTATAAGTTAAATATTAAAGACACAGCCCAGAATCACATAGGTGTTAAGTGGTAGAGCTAGGAGTTGAACCAAAATCTGTTTGATTCAAAAGTCTGCAAAGTTATTTTTGTCTCAGTGCTTTCATGATCAGAATATTCCCACCTTAGAGGGAGAGTGTCTGTGAATTCTTTCCAAGTATAACCTCAGGGACCCCTCCCGCACCCGTGGCTGGCGGGGAACAGAGCATTTAACTGACTCCACTGGCTAGGAGCCGCAGTCCTGGCCTTAGAACCATCCACTTCCTGCAAGGACGCGTGGCCAGTATCCAGGCCCTCGGGGCTCGAGGTCCCTGGCAGCCCATCCTCAGGCCCAGAAACACATCCAGAAGGGAACCCCGATGGCTCTTGCTGACCAGTTGGGACCTTCACACTGCAGCACTAAAGAGAAGAGAGAGGAACGCCGCCTTTGTAAAGTCGCATCCCTGGGAGGCACCAGGGCCTGTCATCGGCCAGAGGTGATGAGCCGCCAGTGAAACGAGGCCTGGCGGAGGGTTCTCTCTAGGAAAGAAAGCCTGTCCTTTGTGTCTACCTTTACTTAATTCCATGGCCTCGGCGCCCTTCTGCTGGGGCTGGAAGTCTTCAGCCGCCTCTGCCCCTGCGGAATGTTGGACGCCCCGGAGAAGGTCCCCTCTCCCCCGAAATGGGAAAAGCCAGTCGGAACAGGCAGTGCGGGAGACCTCCGTGCTCGGCATCTCCGGTGACAGCTGGACCCGGAGCAGCAGGACCAGGGCAAGGAGTGCCTTCCTCTCACCGAGACCACCGGAGAGCAGCGCGGCTGAGGCCGGGGCTGGGCGTGGCAGGCTGAGCTCCCGGCTCTGCCACGGGCCGCTGGGAGCCCTTTATCACCTGTTATTTCTTTGGTCTCTTTCCTTTAAAAAAAGCTCACGTATATGTTTGTAGAATTTAAAGGAATTTATATTTAAACTTTAAACTATGACATAATAAGTAAAAAGCTCGAGAGCATTTGCAGGACTGAGGATGACACGGCCGGACAGGCCGCGCTGCCCGCGGCTCTGCGATGGTCAGTCCTCAGGCATCGCCTTCAGGACACAGCGAGCGATCAGCCTGTTTTTAGAGGAGAAATGCTCCCCAGTCGGACCATTGGGATTCTGGGGTGCGGCCTGGCTCTGCCTGTGGTGAGACCAGGATGTACCCGGCGCTCCGGCCCTTTCTCCCACACGGTCTGCTTTCAGCCAGAACAGATCAGAGTCTCCTACACGGAGAGTAACGGTCATTTACTGACACCCAAACACCCGACATCCCTGAGCCCAACACATGCCTTGAAGTAGACCGTGCTCCGGGAGGAAGGGCATCACGGACAGCCTAGTTTTAGGAAACTGAAACCATGGCTGCGATGCGATGTCAGTGGTGTCAGAGCAAATGCCAGGCCGTCTCAGTCTGTGCGAGCAGCTCGCCCATGGCACCAGGACAGGGCGAAGCATCACATCTGCTGGAAAATGAAAGCAGGCAAACTTGCCAGAATCTGTAGTTAAAATACCGTCGACATGGATATCATGCAACAGAAATAGAGATTATTGTGGGCACTTATTTGACCATAAGCTCTTTCTTGTCCCTGTTCCCTGCCTTTTGTTACTGACCGGCCTTGTTCTGCAGCCGGACCAGCCTGGGCGCCCCGCCGACCTGCCTGCTCACAGCCAGAGAGGCCAGCTCCGCAGAACAGCAGTCCCTGCTCCCATGTGGGCCAGGCTCTCCATCGGTGTCCTGAGTTCCCCTCCGTTGATGTTTCCTAAGAATATTGCTTCTGTGATGATGTTTTTCTCTCCGGCATCAGCAAGTGCTCTTCCTCTCTTGGCTGGGTTGGTACACTTGGCATGCAACAGGGCTTAATGGGATGCTGATGAGAAATCGCCAGGAGGCCTCATTCCACTGGCCACGCCCACTTCCCTCTTCCTGTTTCATGCAGAATCCCATGAAAGAGTTTGTACTTTTATCCTCCCTTCCCTTCCTAACTTCCCATCCACTCCTCCCCTGCAATGAAGAGCTCTGCCAGATTGCACGTGGTCCGGGGACGGGTCATTCACTGCTGCTTGGCCTTTCAGCAGCATTTGACAGAAGTCACAGTGCTTTCCAGAAACACACATTTTCTTTGCCTCAAAGGAACCCAAGACACTGGATCTCCTTCCTACCTCGTTAACCTCTTCTCCTCCTTGGTGGCTCCTCCCCACCAGACATCGGACATCACAGTGCTGCATGCATCTTGCTCCCTGTCTAGCGCACTCTCCAGCTAGGCCATGGCATGGGGTCTCAGGGCTTTAGCTACAACCCGTGCACAGATGACACTCAACTTTACCCTTTCCTGGAACTCAGAGTTACAAACTGCAGATTTACAATGGTCAGAACTGCGTTTTCAACCTTCCTCCTGTCAGTAAATGAGCCATTCAGTAAACGAGTTAAGCCATCTGTTTATTCCCCACATCTTGGTCATCATTGACCCCTCCCTTCCTCTCACATGATGAATTCAATTGTTCAGTAAATGCAAAACCCTTCTGCATAGATTATCAAACACCTTCCCTGATACACCAAACTCCAGACCCCGGAACTCAGCACCCTTCACCTGCTGCAGTTGTGTCCTAGCCGTTTCCCGCCATTCCTGCTCCATCACATTCACCAGGCACAGAGCGGCCAGGCTCTTCTTCCAAAAGCATGAGTCAGATCTCGTCACTCCACTGCCCACACGCTCCGCTGGCTGAGGCTTATCCTCAGATGAAAATGGAAAGCTCCTGTCCTGGCCCCTGTGGCTCAGTTGGTTGGAGCATCATCCCGTGCACGGAAAGGTTGCAGGTTCGATTCCCGGTCAGGGCACATACCTAGGTTATGGGTTCAATCTCTGGTTGGGGTGAGTACGGGAGGCAATGGATCAATCTTTCTCTCTCTTTCTTCCCCCCCTCTCTAAATCAATAAGCATGTACTGTGTGAGTATAAAAAAAATTAGAAAACTCCTTACTGTGTGGTCTTCAAGACCGCAGGTGACATGTGACCTGGCTTCCCCAGGGACCAGTCCTGGAACCACTGCTCTGGTTTTCTTCACAAAGGACAAGCCTATTCCGTGTAAGGGTTTACTGTGCCTGAATTCACCTGCTAAATGACTGACTGTTTTCAGGAACCCATTCCCTGGGCAGGGGACTGACACCCAGACCCTTTTCCTGACTTTTGTAAAGAAGCTCACCCATCACTTTCAACAATGCCGCCTTGTCTCATCCTGTTCTTGGCATGTGTCACTATCTGAAATTAGCCTCTTAGCTTCCCTAGTCATTGATGTGTGTGTATTTCCGTATCCCCTCTATCATCCTGACCCCCGGCCTCTGACCATAAGGCTCAGGACAGTGAAGACCTCGCTTCATTTACTCATCACCGGATTCAGTGGACAGCTCCTGATTCTTTGCAAATCTTGGTAGAAAGATAACCGAGGGGAAATTGTGAAGGGAAAATAAACTAAGAAAGATAGAGCATAATTTCTGAGAAAAATAGTAGCTCTGTAATTATGGTAAACTTAAATTCTCAGGATGTGTTTTGTTTTTTTTCTTTGAAGGATGAATGCATGGTCCAAATCCATCATTGCTGGGTCACTGTGATGGGACCAACAACCTCTAAATATGAAAAAAAAGCATGTTATCTGGAGAAAGAGGTTGCCAGAAGCACACGAAGTAGGAAGCAGAGAAGACAGATGGCGTCCAGGAATAGTCTCCTCCTTGCCTGTCTGTCTTTTTCTTCCATGAAGCAGTGTTCTGACAGCATCTGACCCTACTTTAGTTGTCATCCCCCACCCCCCGCCCCAGCTATTTAGGCCTCAGCCATCATCCTCATCCAGAGAAGAGTTTCTGTTTATTGAATTCCACTAGATATGAAAATCCAGATTGAAGAATACTGTGCATTTAGCTTAGCACTAGAACCTTACAAATTAACATACATCTTAGGGCCTGCTGTTTCAAAACGCTCTAGGAACTCTGTTCAGACGTCGTGTGCTGCCCCTTCTCCTCATAGAAACAACAGAGCTTTGTTTGCTGCTGCACCAAGGTGAAGTGTGCAAAGTGTGCAGGAACTGAAGAGCGAGGAGGGCGAGTTGCTCAATGAAAGTGGCATGCTTATCAATAAAATGGGACTCCAATCAAGTGGGTGGGCTTCTAGTGACTCACGCTTTTACTCACTAACCCAATAATCCTCAAACTTTAGGGCACACGGGAATCATCTGGATTTCTTCCCGAAAAGGCATATTCCCAATTTTCAACTCAGATCTCAGATCTCCTTTCAGAAGTCGTGGGTGAGGCCACGCCCTGTGCATGGGCACCAGACAGTGCTCCATGGCAGGGTTGAAGGGGACTCCTCTTGGACAAACAGTGTATCACTCATACTACCCACTGGGAATCCACACATTGTAGGCATTTAATAACATTGCCACATAGGAAATAACCAATCTGGAAATGTGGAGTCTTTTGACATGAAGTCATTTAAATGAAAAACAATATATCAAGCATTCTTGCAAATATCCTCATGGTGCAAATGACATCAAAGATATCCTATGAGCTGCAGCAGGAACACTAGCATCAACCCTTCAGGTCATTACTTCTCTCATAAAATCACACACTTGCTTTATGAACAGTTGCCATAAAGTCTTATGAACCACATCAACTCAGAGATGGACTGTTAGCCTCAATGCTAGCACACCACTAGTCTTCCCATTTAATCTTGAAAGTGTGGGTGCCCTTCACAGTCAGATAATGGGTATTGGTCCTTTATTTGGTCACATCCATATTTTCTGTCATTGCCTTTATTTGACCGACTAGAACACCTCCTGGCTGATCTGTAAAATAAAGGATACAGTGACTGTGGGTATGATTAGATTGAGGTTGCTATTTTAGGTATTTGCCTCTAAAAAAGTTATCAATGTTTATTTTTTACTAGAGGCCTGGTGCATGGATTTGTGCACCGGTGGGGTCCCTTCAGCCTGGCCTGCAGGGATCGGGCTAAAACCATCTCTCCAACATCTCCTGAGGGGTCCTGGATTGTGAGAGGGCACAGGCCAGGCTGAGGGACCCAACCCATGCATGATCGGGGCTGGGGAGGGACTGTAGGAGGGCTCTAGGGTGTGTCCAGCCCATCTCACCTAGTCCCAATCGACCAGACCTCAGCAGCAAGCTAACCTACTGGTCGGAGCGTCTGCCCCCTGGTGGTCAGTGAGTGTTATAGCAACTGGTTGAATGGTCGAATGAACGGTTGGACACTCAGCATATTAGGCTTTTATTATATAGGACTAGAGGCCCGGTGCACAAAATTCGTGCACGGGGGGGGGGGGTCCCCTCAGTCCAGCCGGCACCCTCTCCAATCCGGGACCCCTCAGGGAATGTCTGACTGCCGGTTTAGG
>NW_005871375.1:162151-163876 GCF_000147115.1 Myotis lucifugus | reverse complement strand
TCACTGTGAAAGGATGGTGGCAGGAACCCCAACTGAAGCAAACTACGGGCAAAGTTCTAGAAGGGAAAGGGAATTGGCTACATTGGTAAGAGTTCGTTGAGAATTTAGGAAATACAAGTAAGGTTTCAGGGATGGGGTCATGATGGAGAGGACTCTGCCTGGCCGTCGAAGACAAAGGGAGATGGCAGGTAATGAAGGCTTTTGAGGCTAGAAGTGATGTCTTTAAAGTATGACTGAAAAATGTGAATGTAGAGGGAGCAGTGAGAAGGTTTGGAGACGGCAAGATTCCAGACGCAGGAGCAATCAGCATGGCAGGAGGGGAAACACGGCCACACATGTAATGGAAGACATTTTGGGAAATACCCTAAAGAGGTCTGAAACCTCAGACCCTGGCCAGTTAAAAATGTTTAAACCACGGGAATAGAGGATGTTTATAGACAATAATGGTTGTCTTTTCTTTAAGAAAGGAACCAAACATCTCTGCGGCTTTTCCCAGCAAGTCTCTAAGATGAATGAGCAACAGCCACGCATTCCTTTGTTTAGATATCCTGCCTTTATCTTTGGCTATGTAAGCCCCCCAGAATAGATTAGGGAGAAAGTATTTTTTTATCTCTACAATACAAAAATAAGTTGGAGTAAATATCACTGTAATTCCAAACTTTCCACTCTCGGCAGAATCACAACAAGACATCTTAGGGCACCTCCTCGGGTCTGTCCCGTCACGGAGGAAGCTGTTCTAGCTCTGCGGCCAGAACTGTCCTCCTCAGGCAGAGGGCGGAGGATGGGGTAAGGCCCAGACATTCATAGACCCGGATGCGAATGGGATTAAAGGGCATGTGAAACCCTGGGTGCTCTGCTGTGTGGGCTACTGAATTTTTTATCTCCTTAAGGAAACAGACTCATAATCTGGCCCAGATAAAGAAGCAGTCCATGTTTGGCAGAGCCCAAAGCACCTTTCAAACAAAATGTAAGTAAAGGGTTAGCTATGCAATTAGAATACTAAAATGTATGAGATGTTCCAGGTGCAAGGGGCTGGGACAAGCGAGACACAGGAGACAGCAGGTCATGAGGAGACATGAATAGGTTCTACTTGGGCATTTTGAATGTGAGATAATGAGGAAGTATCAACATACTAAGATACAGAAGGAATTTACTAGATGTGGGATGGGATGCCAGCAGAGAAACGTTGAGATAAAAGTGTCGACGTCATCTACGCAGACCTTAGGAGAGACTTTGGAGAAAGATTAGCAAAGATCCACAGACCAAGCCTTGGTGATCTTCCAGTGAGACATTTTAAAAGAGCTATTATGAACGGAAAAGCAACGGCAAACCCAGGAGGCCAGAAGAGGCGCAGGAGTATCACTGAAGTCTACGGGTATTTGTTATGTATAAATCCAGCTGACATCATCATCTTTGCCATCTTCTGAAAGTGTTTGTAAGCAATACTAATACTCAATCTATATATATAAAAGCCTAAGCAACCCAACGACTGAACCACCGAGTGACTGGTTAACCAGTTGCTATGACGCGCACTGACCGGGGGCAGACACTCAATCCAAGAGCTGTCCCCTGGTGGTCAGTGCACTCCCACAGCAGGAGCGCTGCTCAGCTGACTGACCCGTCCCGGTGGCTCACCAGCCCGGCGCAGCCACTCCCTTCCCTCAGTAGTCCTGCAGTCCAATCTCAGAGAATGGGCTAGCGCCACCAGCATGATCCTGACAGCGC
>NW_005871375.1:156509-161643 GCF_000147115.1 Myotis lucifugus | reverse complement strand
TCTAGTCTATATATATAAGAGCCTAAGCAACCAAACAACCGAACGACCAAACGACTGGTCAACCAGTCACTATGATGCACACTGACCACCAGGGGGCAGACACTCAATGCAGGAGCTGCCCCCTGGTGGTCAGAGCACTCCCACAGCCAATCTCCCACAGCCAGCCAACCTCTCACGGCCAGCTGGCCAACCTCCTGCAGTCCCTCCCCCCGGCTGGCTCCCAAATTTGTCATGATTGGGGGGCTGGCTGGTCAACCTCCTGAGATGCCTCCCCCAGCCGGCCAACCTTTCATGGGCTGGCCAGCCCCCCCCTCCCCCCGAGCTGGCTGGCCCTGATCAGGGGTTAGGGGGGCGGATGGCTAACCTCCCACAGTCCCTCCCCCTGGCTGGCCAGCCCCTCCGATTGGCCCTGATTGGGGGGGTCCCCACCGGCCAATCTCCCGCAGTCCCTCCCCCTGGCCGGCCGACCCTCCCCAACCCCAATCAGCTCCGATCGCCAGCCAGGCTAAGGGACCCCACCCATGCACAAATTCGTGCACTGGGCCTCTAGTAGTAATATAAAAACAGAGCAGTTATACATAATCATAGAGTAACTAGTTTATGTACCAACATGTGAAAATCAGTTTGTACAGCGAGGACTGCCATTACTTTGATCATCTTCAAGTGCTCAAATGTGTTCTAGGGTCACCTGAAACCATCAATCCTAAGCAATCTGTCCAGCCCATGTGCCCTCTGTCAAAAATGGAAAATGGTTATGATTCGTTTTTCATTGTTTCAAGGCTACAAGGAAAACATGGTACAACTTTATCACTTCTCTATAAGGTGAAATTCCAGGGTCTGATATCTCACATCTGGTTGACCTCTGCTCAGAGAAGGCACAATTTTAAACATAATGCTCGATCTAGAATGTCGACAGAAATTCTCCACACTGTGAGCAGTCCCAAGGCTGTTTCTTATGATGTGGAAAAAAGATATTAAATTTTGGAGAATCCCTAATTTGTTCAAACACAAATTAATTTTTCTGTTTCCCATAAACTGACATGGTTACTAATTTCTGCATAAAGGAAATCTAGCCGAGTAACTGAAGATGTGACCTTCAGAGTATGTTCATCTTCCATTTAACTCTGAAGTACCTTTGATCTCATCTGACACTCAAGATTGGCCACAGGTGCTGCAATGACTTCCCCTTCAGCCACAAGGAGACTGCACGACAGTGGGCTGAGGGCACCTGGATCCCAGATGCATTCCTGGGACCTGACTGAATGGTGACACACATACAGCTCACAGGTCCTAGGCTTGGGCTTTGTCAGATGCGCCCTGTCTGATTCATCTCTTCATGCCAGCAGTAACGACATTTAAGTCTGAAGGTTTATTTTTCCCTTTTGTAGTACATGCAAATGATTCTTGCACTGCATTACAAAACTAAGTCCAGCAACTCCAACAAAGAAAACTGAGAGCTATATTAATAGCTTTGTAATTTGGTGCATACTAAGAGTCACATTTATATTCATATGTAGTAAGTTTCTGAAATGTTTAATTATTTTAGAACTACAGGCCCGGTGAATAAAATTTGTGCATGGTGGGGTGTCCCTCAGTCCAGCCTGCACCCTCTCCAATCTGGGACCCCTCGGGGGATGTCCGACTGCCGGTTTAGGCCTGATCTGGGCCTAAACCGGCAGTCGGACATCCCTCTCACAATCTGGGACCGCTGGCTCCTAACCACTCACCTGCCTGTCTGCCTGATTGCCCCCTACCCACTCCCCTGCTGGCCTGATCACCGCCTAACTGCTCCCCTGCTGGCCTGATCTCGTCCATAACTGCTGGCTCCCCAGCTGGCCTGATTGCCCCTAACTGCCTCTGCCTCAGAAGATGTCTGGAAGATGTCTAGTCGACCCAGTCTAATTAGCATATTACCCTTTTATTAGTATAGATCTGTGGTCGGCAAACTGCGGCTCACGAGCTGCATGTGGCTCTTTGGCCCCTTGACTGTGGCTCTTCCTAAGCTTTAGGAGTACCCTAATTAAGTTAATAACAATGTACCTACCTATATAGTTTAAGTTTAAAAAATTTGGCTCTCAAAAGAAATTTCAATCATTGTACTGTTGATATTTGGCTCTGTTGACTAATGAGTTTGCCGACCACTTGTATAGATGATCCTGCATTTGACCCTCCTGGACACCACATAAACAAGCTCTAAATTTTTCATTCTAATAATTCTCAGCAAACTAAGTTATCTAATGTTACATAAAGAGAAATTTCATACTTTTCTAGCTCATTCTCACAGGAGATAACCACAAAAGATCAGTATCTATATATATAAAACCCTAATATGCAAATAGATCGAACAGCAGAACACTGAACAACCAGTCACTATGATGTGTGCTGACCAGCAGGGGGTGCACGGGGAGCATGGTGGGTGTTGGCTGTGGCGGGATGGTGGAGCAGGTAAGCAGGGGCACCAGACCAAAGCAGGGCACTGGTTGCTGTCATCGGGGTGAGCCTCTGGTGGTTACTGAAAATTCTTTACTCCTGGGTGACCAGCACTCACACCTGCTGCTGGGGCTGGCCCTGCTCGCACCCACAGCTGGTGCTGGAGCCATTGCTCACACCCGCTGCCAGTGCCTGGCACTGGTCCTGATCACTCAGCGCTGTCAGCAGGTGCAAGCAGCGGCTTCTCTACCTCCCCCTGCTCCTGAGGGGTGATGGGATCAGCAGCTGCCTCTCGCACCCGCTGACAGCATCAGCCCCACTCGCACCCACTGCTGGCGCTGGCCCCAATCACTCTACGCCGTCAGCAGGTGCGAGCGGGGCTGGTGCCATCAGCATGTGGGAGTGGTGGCAGCAGTAGCAGGTCTTCAGGCAGAGAGGGGACCAGGGTCCATGGTGGGAAGTGCTGGGTGGGGGCGCGGAGGATGGGCCGAGACCCACCCCATGCCCACCGCAGCCTTTCGGCCCACAGTTCCTTTCAAGGTGCATGAATTCGTGCACTGGGCCCCTAGTAGGATATAATGAAGATCTTAGCTCAACCCTTTTTGTACCTGCCCAGTCCAACTACTTTCCAAAATGTAAACAAAATCCTGTGTGATCAATGTGCCAGGCCCACGAGCTACTTTTGTAGGCCAATGAGATAATCAAGACAAAGGGACTATTTTATTCATTTCACAAAATACCACTTCCTGGTGAATTCCGATAATTTATAGGGTAGAGCCTTCCTGAGTGGGATTAATGCCCTTATAAGAAGGTCGATGGATTCCCTCTCCACTTCCCCATCGAGGACACAATGAGATGTCTTCCACCTGGAGGGAGGCCCTCGTCCCACCATATGGTACCTGGCCTTGGACTTCCAGCCTCCGGAACTTTGAGAAAGAAATTCTGTTGTTTATATGCCACCCAGTCTGTGGTATTTTAGTGCAGCAGCCCGAGCAGACTGAAAGAGGGTCACACAACAAGTTAAAAAAGAAAGTGAGCTGAGACATGAATGCAGTGTTTGCCAATGATTCAGCTTCCATGGAAGGCCACTCGTCAGCAAAGCCAAGGTCATAGAAGGTGAGGACATGCACATACAGAACTAAAGTTGTTGTTTTCTAAGTTCACACTGTCGGCAATGTTAGATTCTAAGAATATAGTTTCGTGGACTGCTATGGTGCAATGACTATAAATACATTGTACATAAAACAAGTAAAATAACGGGGGGGGGGATCCTTAAAATTGTTCAGTCTCCTGTTTTCCAAAGTGATGGCAACCCTACTTCTGTTTGATGAGAGGCGTTGCTATGTTGCAGTTTTTGTTTCCTTGAATGGCAAACGAAAGGTACTGCTAGTCATTAGAGCTGGTGTTGACATTCCCTGAATTAATCATTTTCCTCTCACAGAGCTAGAAAGAAATTATGGTCTTTCATTGCCATATGCCTACTCATCATTCACAAGACAGATTGTTTTTTTGAAAATACTTTAATACAGCATTCTCCTGATACAAATAATAATACTATAATGAAATATATGCATTCTTGAAAAAATCCTTACTTTTTGAAAGCTCAGGCACTAAAATATATCCGAGCTTAGGGAAGAATAGGCTGGTGTAGATCATTTATAATGTATACAAGTTTGTGACTGCAGTCCAACTCAAAATAAGAACGAATTTAAAATAGTAACACCATAAATATTTAAAACATTAAATTAAAAATATTGACACTATTGAAAAACCTGCTGGATTCCTAATATCTGAAGCGGTGGTCCCGGGGCATCACCTGGAACCCTGTTAGAAACACGGGCTGCCCCGGCCACTGAAGCAGGACTCGGGCAGGCCGGCGTCTGGTGTACCGCGCCTTCCAGGGGAGTGTAGTGTAGTTAGCGAGCGAGTCACTTACTAAGTGATGGGTGTCACTTGTGCCGGCTGCTGCCTCGGAGCTGCCTGCAGAGTGACCCTCGCGGCAGGGGCAGGTATGGGGGAAGTAGCCGGTGGCTCAGAAATGCCGTCCTCTAGGGAAGCCTGGGACCCAGTTGTCGGTCCGCACTGATGACCCACAGAGACCGATTGAAAAAAGTGAGTTAAGAGCACGGGTCTGGGAGGAAGAACGTGAGCGGGCACGCTGTCCGAGCGCACGTCTGTGCAGCCTTGCAGAAAGCACTGGGCTCACGGATGATGTCATGCCACTTCCAGCAGCACAGGCACGTGTCACCAGCCGCCTTTCCCACAGCTGCAATGAGGCTACTCAAGATGACGGCGCAGTGGAAGTATCCCTGCCCCAGGACCCGGCTGCGTGCTGGCATCACTGCGCGCTGACCTTCATTGCACGCTGACGTCACTGCCTGCTGATGTCATTGCACACTGACGTCACTGCCTGCTGATGTTCCTGTGTGCTGCGGCAGCCGGCATTACCAGGCGTCTAGGACACTTAGAGACGCTACAGCCTGGCCTCACCTGCCAGGAGCTCCCACAGCCCTCCCCCTTTCTTACCTGGTGTGGCCACGGGGCGTCCCTGAGGTTCTGAGGATGGTGAGGTGCCCTTGGCCACCAACATTAGGAAACAGTGAAGGAAAACAGGCCTGACTCACAGGAGGGAGTGGGTTGGCAGCGGAGGCAGCCTGGTCTTTCTTAGGCCGCATGCGCGGAGGTCCCAGCCCCTCCTTGGTGA
>NW_005871375.1:135571-156409 GCF_000147115.1 Myotis lucifugus | reverse complement strand
AGCTTCCCGACGTCCTTTCCTCATTTTAACCTCACCTAAACGGCCTTCCCGCTGCTATGGAGTACGCGGCGGACAACGACCTTTCCTATGCGCCTTTTGCTACTTTATGTTGAGTGCCCGGCTGACCCCCCCCTTCTCATAAAAAGCTTCAGGCCGACCACTGAGTAAAGCCTGAGCGAAAACTGGCGGTCCTCCCCCTTCCCTCTACCCCAAGTTGGTTTTTGGGACGGCCAATGGACAAAACACCCAGGTGATTAGTGTTTGCCCCATCCCACCCCTGCTCATTGGGGGTGGTTTTGGAGGGGGGACCCACCGGCCCAGGTGGTAAAAGTGCCCTAACCCCCCCCCTTGTCCAGTGGGGGGGGGGGGGGACAGCGGCCCAGGTGGTGAGTGTGGCCCCGAGTCCCACCTCGCTGCAGTGGCGGGGGCGGTAGGGCTCTGTGAGGAGGCTGCAGTGGGTTCAGTCCCACAGGATGGCTTCCCTCCACGTGGAGGGCACTGTAGGGGTCTCAGGTGAGTCCGCAGAGCCCACCGCCAGCCCCACACACCTTACTCGCGAGTCTGTGGTCATGCGTGCGCGGCCCACTCCAGTCTGCCGGGGTTTATATCGCAGGTGCGCTCACCGCCGTGGCCACACCTCCCGGGCAAAGCTAGCCCCCAACGAGACAGGTGGTGAGAGTGGCCCGAGCCCACCTGATCCAGCGGGGGTGGGGGTGGAGAACAAGACAGACCTCAGCAAACAAGTGCGGCCACTGTGGAAGGGATGCGAACCTGAAGAGGCTTCAGGAGGAAGGGCCTGGGCACCCAGGACGGTAACTACTTCCCTCAGCAGACTCTGCAGGTCACTGTCCCTCAAACCCCGCAGGGCCGAGGTCAGATGCACCGACTAGCGCCCCTGCCTAGCTGGGAGGGAGTCCCGGTGAGGAGGAGGCACTCCCCTCCCTTCTTGGGAACAGACCAGGCAGTGGCGCCAGCTCCCCCTCCGGAAGCCTGGTGCCGCCCAGCTTTGGCTTAACCACTCTGCCTCCTTCGTGCCCGCGGCAGGACTATGGACAGCCCGAGACCCACACCTCGTCCGTCTGCTTCTGAGCTTCTGAATCTGTGAGTCTGACTTTCACTACTTTTCACCATCTGTGTGATGGAGGAGACTGTGCTGAAGGCTCACCTTCAAAGAAGACAATTGTCTCCTCAGTAATAACATATTTTTAAAGCACATGCCCGGTGTCAGTGTGCATGCAGTTGAATTAGCCTATCTTCTACAATTTTACTATTACCCTATAGTGTGGTTAATGGCATAGGGAGGAAAAAGTATCCAAGGCACTAAGAGATAGATTATTTTCAGTTCATTTAAAAGTATTACCTAAAACCAGGAACTAGACTATAATTTAAGAACAAATTGTAATAACAAATTAAAATCAGTGTGTGTGTTTTCCTGGCTTATGTACTATACTCTGCCCCCCAGCTATTCAGCTAATCAGAGTTAATGTAATAATATGAAATTAAGGTAAGAATTATGTTGCAAGTTGTGAATCTGTTCCAGGAGATTGTAGCATTGTAACTTAATCAATTGTATTAGACTAGTTTTAAGAAAGTTTGGAAAACCCATGTAATATGTTGTGGGATAAGCAGAGTCAGCATGAATTTAGAAGTATACTGTGACACTTACGCTAAGAATAAATCATGGATGTTAACAAATTAAAAAAACACAATGACTAAAAATAGGGCATCTAAAGGGGGTGCTTTTTACCTTATTGACTACAATCAGTAAGCAAAGTATGAGGGTTTTTATAAAGAAAAAAATACACAGCGACTATCTATTTAGACAAAAAAACAAATAAACACTAGAAATTTTAATTTAAAAAGAAAACATTTATTTTTTCTGAACATTAAACCTAAACAATGACCATAGATAACAGTCCTAATTTAATAGTAAAATAACTCTTGATTTATATGTAAATTTAAGGCATGTGATTTCTCACCATTTCTAACAGAAAAAAATTATAAGATCAATAAGTTCAACACACACCTATTAGAATACCTTCAACTCTTTCAAACAATGGGATAGAGGCAATATGTTTTCTGGTCTCATGAAACCAGTTCCCTGTTTTATAATACTAGGGGCCCGGTGCACGAAATTCATGTACTGGGCAGGTCCCTCAGCCCAGCCTGCCCCCCCCCACATACTGGGAGCCCTCAGGCGATGTCCTACTGACGGCTTAGGCCCGCTCCCTGCTCCCCTTGGGGAGCAAACCTAAGCTGCAGTCTGGCCTCCCTTTGTGGGAGGCGACCAGGCTGATCAGGGGAAGGCACCAGCCCCATCACCCCGCTGCTGCAGCCACTGCCAGTCACCACAGCCACCAAGGTGTTTTCATCAACACGGACTCCAGTCCCTTCACCATGAAAAAATGACAACTTTCTTTAGGCATTATCAAGATGTGTCTTTCATAGGATATGACATTTCTTTCTTTCTTTCTTTTTTTTTTTATCCTCACCTGAGGATATGTTTCCATTGATTTTTAGAGAATATGGAAGAGAAAGGGAAAGACAGAGAGAAACATCAAAGTGAGAGGAACACTTTGATTGGTTGCCTCCTGCATGAGCCCTGACCTGGGCCAGGGCCAGGGAGGAGCCTGAAACCTAGGTACATGCCCTTAGTCAGAATTGAACCCAGACCCAGCAGTGGGCAGGCCGAGGCATTATCCACTGAGCCAAACCGGCTAGGACAGGATATGACATTTCTTAGCCCTCCAGCAGCAGACCTTCGTTTTTTTCTCCAGGAGTGTGGTGAAAAACCCTAGATCACCTTTATGGATTCTTATTACCCAAGTTACTAAGAATATTACCAGTGGCATACAGGAAGCTTAGCCAATGAGTGGTCAGAAAAGGTGTTTCCTCTGTAGTTCACTCCCGTTGCCGGCTCTGCCCCTGCCCTTCCAATCCAGGGTCCACCCCTACCCAGGCCTGTAGCTGGGCAGAGGACCCCCTGACCCCTGCGATTGCCATCTCTGCCCCTGCCCAGGCTTGCAGCCTGTGGACAAGGCTTCAGGCCTGGGCAGGGAACCCCCAGACCCCTGTCTGCCCCTGCCCCAATTCAGCCTCTGGCCAAGGCTGCAGGCCTGGGCAGGGGACCACCAGGCCCCTCCAATCACCAGCTTCAAGAGCCCAGGCCCCTGCGATTGCCAGCTCTGCCCCTGCCCAGGTCCCTGCCCAGGCCTGTAGTCTCTGGTCAAAACTGCAGGCCTGGCCAGGGGACCTCCAGGCCCCTCTGATCACCGGCTCTGCCCCTGCCCCACTGCAGCCTCTGGCCAAGGCTGCAGGCCTGGGCAGGGGACCCCCAGACCCCTCCAGTTGCCATCTCAGCCCCTGCCCAGGCCCCTCCGATTGCCTGCTCCAACACTTGCCCCCCTGCCTCCCCCACCACCTGCCTGGCCAACAGGCCTGGACACTTCAGTGGCAGGGCTGAGGGGACTGGGCACCACCATCTTGTGGCTATGGGCGTGGCCATCTTTGTGGTGGAGTGATGGAGTGATGACTAATTTGAATATTACTCTTTTATTAGATAGGATAAGTAGTAGATGAAAAAACAAACAAACAAAACGAACACTCTTGGGTTGTAAAGAGTGACTTAGGAAATTAATTAAAATTTTATATTTTAATTTATGTCAATTTACTGATCTAAATGTTAACACTTGAGCTCTCCATTTCCTGGAAAGAGTTACAGGAAAATGGGGCAAATATTATTCTAATAAAGATGTTGCTGGCAGCCTTTTAGAATACAGGTTAAATCCTGTACAAACAAAATAAACTTTAAAATAAAAAGTACAGAGGAGACACAAAATGGCAGCCAAATAGATAGACATGTCCCAAGCCTTATCCTGCAGCAGATAGAAGGAGCATCTAAATCAAATAACATCCACCCAGAATTGGCGAAGTAGAACAGCTGATGAGACAGTTTGCAGCCGGGAAGGGCAGAGGATGCCTGGAGAATGGTAGGATTCGGGATCTGGGCTGGAGAGAGTTGTGAGACCTCCGAACTGCGAGGGTCAGAAGGAAACCACACGGCACCAAGTCCGTGTGCCCTGGGGACAGGTGTAACATCCGACCGAAAGCAAGTCCACAGGGCTGCTGGCGGCAGGGGATTCTAGGTCTAAGTCCACAGCCACGAGAGGCTGAGCCCAGAGGGGCAGCCTGAAGAACTGCCCAAGACACTCGGTGCTGGAAGGAGAGTAACTAGCAGTGGCACAGTTGTTTCCCTTTTTGGTCTTTGCTTTTATTTGCTAAACCTAGTTCATAGGACCTTTCAAATACAAACACTCACCCGTGGCTGAGGTGCAGGTGGAGGTGCGGACTTGTGGAGTCAGGGAGAGGCTGTGGAGAAGAACAGGTCAGGGAGAGGTGACGAGGAGTCCGGCACAGGGACATTCCTGACACTCTTGACCTAAGCAGCCATTTTCTCCTAAAGAGCTAGCCCCTCCCAGCAGTCTCCAGACAACCAATACAACCACACCCAGACTACACCCTGAGTAGTATAAAGGACACAAGAAATCTAAATAGCCCCTAAGAGCCCTCAGGTACTGGGTTGAAGATAGGCTGTTCAGTCCCAGAAATTGATATAGCAACCTCCTTAACTATAGCCCTGTCAGAAACAGCCGCTTGAAAGATTAAGATTGACAGTGGGCAGACAGGCTAAGTGGGCAGATTGGTCCTGCCTGCTGGCAGTCAAGGAGGTAGAAATAGACACAAACAGAGGAGTGGTGGATAGCTTGGAACTTCAACACAGTGCTGACTACCTAACAGGAAACTGAGAACTGGCAGACAGTACAGAAGAGTGGGATCTTAAACCAGCCCCCATGGGGCCTTAAAACTTGGCTGAAATGAATGACACTTCACTTTTTTTAAAAAAAAATTTTTTTTCTCTTTATTTTCTTTGTGTTTCTGTTTTTCTAAAAAAATTTTTCACATTCTTTTTTTCTTTCTATTTTTAAATGTTATTTTATCTTATTTATTTTATCTTTTAATTTTTTCCATTCTCTTTCTTTTCTTCTTATCCACTTATCCTCTTTCTACCTCCTCTATACTTAACTGAGCTCCTTCCCATATTCATTCAATTCCTTAACCTTTATTTCTGTATATAAGCTCTGACTCTACAGATTCTGCCCCACCCTCTTTTCTGGGTGTCTGTGGTATTTTCTCTCTCTATATATATTTTTTTCTTCCTTTTTATTCTTTTTTTTTCTATCTTACCATTTTTTCTTTCCTTGATATCATTTTTGCTCTCTTTTTCCTCCCCTAATTCTCTTTCTCTGGTGGTCACTTATACTGGGGTTATCAGTATCGTGAATATATTTGTGTTTTGTTCCCCTTTGTGTTGTGTCTTGTCAAGTTATATTTTGTGCTTTTTTGTCAACGTGGTAGAGTGTGAGCCACATAACCAGATACACTGAGAGGAGACTCGATCCATGAATGGGACAAGAACATTAAAGATACAATTACACCAAAAGAACCCAGATATCCCAAGTAAGGGGCATACCTAGATTACCTAGCCCAGAAGACTGGAGAGATTGCACCACTAGGTCCCACAAAACATCTATACATAAGACAACCTCAAAAAATCTGCATGGCATAGCAGTTTGATCTAATACATAGAAACGATTACAAAGGAACAGCAAAAATGGGTAGACAAAGAAACAACCCCATTCAAAAGAAATGGAGGAATCACAAGAAAAGGAAATAAATGAAATGGAGGTAGGCATTTTGTCAGAGAAAGAATTCAGAGCAATGGTTATAAGTACACTGAAAAGGATGGAAGACAAATTCAACAACAGGTGTAAGATCAAGGGGAAATGAAGAAGAATCGAGAGGAAATGATGAATGACATAGCCACAATAAAGAACACAATGGAAAGTTTCAACAGTAGACTAGAAGAAGCTGAGGACCGCATGAGTGAGTTAGAAAACAAGGTAGAAAAAACCACCCAAGCATAGCAGCAACTGGAAAGAAAACTTAAAAAGCAGAGGAGAGCCTAAGGGAGCTTTGGGACAACATGAAATGAAACATCCACATAATAGGGATGCCAGAAGGAGAGGAAGCAGAGCAAGGAATAGAAAACCTGTTTGAAGAAAGAATGACAGAAAACGTCCCTGATGTTGGAAAGAAAAAGCCACACAAGTCCAAGAAGCACAGAGTCCCAAACCAGACGAACCCAAAAAGACCTACACCAAGTCACATTATAATTAAATTGGCAAACATTAACGACAAAGAATCTTAAAGGCTGCCAGAGAGAGACAGAAAATTATCTAAGTTATCTACAAGGGATCTCCCATTAGACTATCAACTGATTTCTCAACAGAAACACATCAGGTCAGAAGGGAATGGAAAGAAATATACAAATTGAAGCAAGGGACTGAATCCAATAATACTATACAATGAAGGCTATCATTCAAAATTGAAGGTGAAATCAGGAGCTTCAAAGACAAAAAAGAGCTAAGGGTTAACACCAAGCCAGCAATGCAAGAAATGCTAAAGGGACTGATGTAAAAAGAAGAAATAGAAAGGGAAGAAGGAACACAGGCATAAAGAATAAAAATGGTGACAAACAAGTACCTATCAATAATAACTTTAAATGTAAATGGATTAAATACTCCGATCAAAAGACATAGGGTAGCTGAATGAGTAAGAAACCATGACCCATATATTTTCTGTCTACAAGAGACCCACCTCAGAACAAATGACTCACACAGACTGATAGTGAAGGACTGGAAAAACTTTTTCAGGCAAATAGAAAGGGGAAAAAGCTGGGGTAGCAATACTTATATCTGACAAAATAGACCTCAAAGTGAAGGCCATAACAAGAGATATAAAGGGCCACTTCATAATGCTAAAGAGAGCAATTCAACAAGAGGCTATAACTCTGGTAAACAAAAATGCACCCAATATAGGAGCACCCAAATACATAAAAAACTTCTGGAAGATATCAAGGGAGAGTAGAGAGCAATACAATCATAGTAGAGGACTTAATATTTAAGTGACACCACTGGGTAAATCCTCTAGACAAAAAATGAGCAAAGAAAGAACAATCCTAAATGATTCACTAGATCAGATGGACTTAATTGACATCTTCAGAACATTTCACCCCAAGCTACAGAATACACATTCTTCTCAAGTGCATAGGAGACATTTTCAAAGGTAGACCACATATTAGAACACAGGAAAAGTCTCTTCAAATTCAAGAAGATAGAAATCATATCAAGCACCATCTCAGACCACAATGGCATAAAATTAGAAATCAACTACAATAAAAACAATGATTAAAAAAATCAAACATTTGGAGGCTAAATAGCATGCTATTAAACAATTATTGGGTTACCAATAAGATCAAAGAAGAAATGAAAAGCTTCCTGGAAACAAATGACACTGAAGACACAACAATCCAAAATCTATGAGACATAGTCCTGAGAGGGAAGTTCATAGCTCTACAGGCCGACCTCAAAAAAACAAGAAAAAATGGTAATAAATTATCTAACCCTGCAACTTAAAGAATTAGAAAGAGAGCAACAAGAAAAGCCCAGAGTAAGCACAAGGAAGGAAATAATGAAGATCAGAGTGGAAATAAATGACATAGAGACCAAAAAAAAAAAAAAACAATACAAATGATCAATAAAACCAAGAGCTGGTTCTCTGAAAGGATAAACAAGATTGATGAACCTCTTACCAGGCTCACCAAGAAACAGAGAGAGAACCCAAATAAACAAAACCAGAAATGAAAGAGTTGAAGTAACAACTGACCCCACAGACATACAAAGGATTGTTAAAAAAAAATATACGATGAGCAACTCTATTCCAACAAACTGGTCAACCTTGAAGAAATGTACATATTCCTAGAAAAATACGGCCTTCCAAAACTCAATTAGGAAGAATAAAAAAAAAACTGAATAGGCTGATAACTATTGATGAAATTGAAAGAGCAATGAAAAAACTTCCAGCAAACAAAAGCCCTGGACCCGATGGCTTCACAAGGGAATTTTACCAAACATTTAAGGAAGAACTAAAACCTACCCTTCTCTGACTATTCCAAAAAATTCAAGAGGAAGGAACACTTCCAAACTCTTTCAATGAAGCTAGCATTACCCTAATCCCAAAACCAGATAAAGACACTACAAAGAAAGAGAATTACAGGCCAATATTCCTGATGAACATGGATGCTAAAATCCTCAACAAAATTCTAGCAAATCCGATCCAGCGTTACATTAGAAAGATCATACACCATGACCAAGTGGGACTTATTCCAGAGATGCAAGGATGGTACAATATCCACAAATCAGTAAACGTGATACATCACATAAACAAATTGAGAGAGAAAAATCACATAATCATATCAATTGAGCAGAAAAGGCACTTGACAAAATCCAACACCCTTTCCTGATAAAAACTCTCAGCAAAGTGGGCATAGAAGGATGATTCCTCACCATAATAAAAGCCTTATATGACAAACCTACAGCCAACATCATTCTCAGTGGGCAAAACCTAAACCCATTCCCCCTAAGAACAAGAACCAGACAGAGATGCTCACTTTCACCACTCCTTTTCAACATAATACTGGAAGGGCTAGTCACAGCGATTAGAAATGAAGAAGAAATAAAATTCATCCAAATTGGTAAAGAATTAAAACTGTCATTATTCACATATGACATGATATTGTACATAGAAAAACCTAAAGACTCCATAAAAAAACTACTAGACTTAATAAATGAATTTGGCAATGTACCAGGATACAAAATGAACACCCAGAAATCTATGGCTTTTTTATACACCAATAATGAACTCACAGAGAGAGAAACTAAAAAAACAATCCCGTTATCATTGCAACAAAAAAATTAAGATACCTAGGAATAAACTTAACCAAGGAAGTAAAGAATCTATACTCAGAAAATTACAGGACGTTAAAAAAAAGAGATAGAGGAAGACCTATACAAATGGAAGAATATACCATGTTAATTGATTGGAAGAATCAACATCATTAAAATATCCATACTACCCAAAGCAATCTATAGATTCAATGCAATCCCCATTAAATTACCAACTGCATATTTCACAGACCTAGAACAAACTCTCCAAAAATTCATATGAAATAAATTTTAAAAAGACTCTGAATAGCTGCAACAATCCTGAGAAAGAAGAACAAAGTTGGAGGGATCACAATACCAGATATCAAGCTATATTACAAAGCCACTGTTCTCAAAATGCTTGGTACTGGCACAAGATCAAACATATAGACAAATGGAACTGAACAGATAACCCAGAAATTGACCCAATCCATTACCCTCAATTAATATTTGACAAAGGAGGCAAGAGCATACAATGGAGTCAAGACAGTCTGTTCAATAAATGGTGTTGGGAAAATTGGACAGATACATAGAAAAAAATCAGACCACCAACTTACACCATACACAAAAATAAACTCAAAATGGATAAAGAACTTAAATGTAAGATAGGAAACCATAAAAATCTTAGGAAAATCCATGGACAGCAAAATATCAGACATATGTCATAGCAATATCTTTACAGCTCCTAGGACAATGGAAACTAAGGAGAAAATAAACAAATGGGACTACATCAAAATAAAAAGCTTCTTCACAGCAAAAGAAATCATCAACAAAACAACAAGAAAGCCCACTGCATGGGAGAACATATTTGCCAATGTTATCTCCAATAAGGGCTTAATCTCCAACATTTACAGGGAACTCATACAACTTAACAAAAGGAAGATAAACAATCCTATCAAAAAATGGGCAAAGGACCTAAATAGACACTTTCTGAAAGAGGACATACAGAAGGCCAAGAGACATATGAAAACACTAGAGGCCCAGTGCACAAATTCCTGCATGGGGGGGCCCCTCTGGTTTCCCTGTGGAGATCAGGCCAAAACCCGCAGTCCAACGCCACCTGCAGCTCCTACCTGCCGCTCCTGCTCATCCTGGCCCCACTGTGCCTGCTGTGGGCTTACGCCCCATCAGTCCCAATCGGGAGAGGGTTGCACTGCCATAGCACCACTTGCCGGCTGTGAGCCCTGAGTCTGGAGCCCTCCTGAGGAGAGTGGCCTGTGGGGTTGGGCTGAAACTGGCTCTCCAACATCCCCTGAGGGGTCCCGAATTGCAAGAGGGTGCAGGACAGGCCGAGAGACCCCACTGGTGCATGATCGGGCCATGGAGGGACCACAGAAGGGCTCCAGAATGTGTCTGGCCCCATCTCGCCCAGTTCTGATTGGGGTTGATCCGGGCCAGCCAGCTGGGGAGGGACCACAGGAGGTTGGCCATCCGGGGAGGGACCACGGGAGGGCTCCAGGGTGTGTCTGGCCTATCTCACTGAGTCAGGATTGGCCAGAACCCAGCAGCAAGCTAACCTACTGGTCGGAGCGTCTGCCCCTGGTGGTCAGTTCACATCATAGCGACTGGTCAACCGGTTGACTGTCTGCCTCCTGATGGTCAGTGCACATCATAGTGACTGGTCAACCAGTTGAATGTCTGCCTTCTGGTGGTCAGTGCACGTCATAGCAAGCAGTTGGTGGCCTTAGCAAATCATTAGCATATTACGCTTTGATTGGTTGAACAGTCACCCGGTCACCGGATGACTGGACACTTAGCATATTAGGCTTTTATTATATAGGAGGAGAGGCCCAGCTCACAAAATTCGTGTGCAGGTATGGTCCCTAGGCCTGACCAGCAAACAGGGCCATCTTCCCCGGCTGCCCAAGGCTGGCCCCGCCCCCTGCCTCCACCCACCCCTGGTTCCCTGTTTGCCATTGGGCGATTGGAGCCTGCCAGCCAGGGAAAGGGATCAAGAGGTGTTCAGTGCACCTCATAGTGACTGGTCGAGTGGTTGTTCTGATCATTCCGCTGTTAGGTCAATTTGCATCTTACCCTTTTATTATATAGGATAGAGGCCCAGTGTACAGGTGGGGGCTGGCCGGCCTGCCCTGATGGAGGCCCCTGATTGGGGTGGGGGTCCCCATTGGGGGATGTGGCCTGCCAGGGCGAGGGACTGTGGTCGTTCTGATCTCTGGTTGTTCTGGTTGTTCCGCAGTTTCAGTCACTGGGCTTTTAATATATAGGATGCTCAAAGTCACTAATCCTCAGAGAGATGCAAATAAAAATGACAATGAGGTACCATCTCACACCTGTCAGAATGGCTATCATCAACAAATCAATAAACAACAAGAGCTGGAGAGGATGTGCAGAAAAAGGAAACCTTGTACACTGCTGGTGGGAATGCAGACTGGTGCAGCCACTATGGAAAACAGTATGGAGTTTCCTCAAAAAACTGGAAATGGAACTCCCATTTGACCCTGTGATCCCACTTCTAGGAATATATCCCAAGAAACCAGAAACACCAGTCAGAAAGGATATATGCACCCCTATGTTCATAGCGGCATAATTCACCATAGCTAAGATTTGAAAACAGCTTAAGTGCCATCAGCAGATTAAAAACTGTGGTACATCTGCACAATGGAATACTATGCTGCTGTAAAAGAGAAGGAACTCTTACCATTTGCAACAGCATGGATGGACCTGGAGAGCGTTATTGTAAGTGAAATACAGTGGGGCCTTGACTTACGAGTGTCCCGACTAATGAGTTTTTCGAGATACAGCCGTCTCTCGGCTGATTTTTTGCTTTGAGTTGCGAGCTAAAATTTGGGTTATGAGCCAACTTCAGATACCCCACCGCTAGTTGGTGCAGCGAATGTCACAGTGAACGCCACAACATCAGCCCAGCATTCAATTCATTGTAATGGTGAAAATTGATTTGACATACAAGAAATTTGAGTTACGAGCTCCATCATGGAACGAATTAAACTCGTAAGTCATGGCCCCACTGTAAGCCAGTCAGAGAAAGATAAACATCACATGATCTCACTCATTTGTGGAATATAATGAACAACATAAACTGGTGAACAAAAATAGAACCAGAGTCAGAGAAGCATGGAACAGACTGTCCAACCTATGAGGGAAGGGTGTGGATGGGGGCAAGACATCAACCAAAGGACTTGTATGCAGGCATATGAGCATAACCAATCGACATAGACAGTAGGAGGGTGAGGGCATGTGCTGGGAGGTGGGAGCAGCTGGAGAGAGGTCAATAGGGGAAAAAGGTGACTCTTATAACAATAAAGAATTTAAATTAAAATAATAATAAATATATAAAGTACATTTGACGGGCTTGACTGTCAAACCCAACCCTGGGTCTTGTGAAAGACCCACCTCAAATTAGTCCCTGACCTGGAAGTAGGCACTTTCATTACTGCCTCACTGTCCATAACTTGTTCTCCCTCCATCAGTCACACAACAAAGGATAATGATTCCTTTTACCCTCCCCGCTCTCCAGAGCTGCCCGTGGCTTCCCAATGCAGTCACAGCCTCCAAAGCCTCGAGTAGGCAGTGTTCCCTGTGAAGACAGACTCAGAGCCTTATGTGTAGACTTAGGAGTTGAGTTAGTCTCTAAACTTGGTGTGTTTGTTCTGCATTCCTATGCTTTCAGGATCAGAGTATCTCTTGTCACTTTTAAGGAAGAATATAGTTTAAAAGGACAAAAATAAGGGAAAAAGGACCTCTCACATACTCACTGCCACAGCCTCTCGGGTACATGGCTGCCGCCCACGGTCACATCCCAATGTTTCCTATGAAGTTTCTGCCTGGGAAATCCCTTCTTGGAAGCTCCGGGTGTGGTGGGAAGAGTCAGAAGGCGTGTCGAGCACTCATCATGCGAATTCAATTTTACATAAAAGCAATTGGTACTTCAGCTGAGCAAGGCCTCCTGGCGACAGCTCAGGTGCTCTGCAGAATTGCCTGCCTGCCTGCGGCCGGGCCAGCGGGGCCAGCGGGGCCAGCGGCCGGCGGCCAACAGCACTGTGACAGGCCAAGGCGGAGAACGGCCCACGTGGAGCTGGAAACGGGGTACTGGGATGAGATGATGGTTACGTGACAGGCTGCCCCTTCAGGTAAACATGGGGAGTCCTGGGGAAGTAGCCTCCTGGACACTGAGCAGGAGAAGCGCATGTGTGAAAGCAGCAGCAGCTTTCCCTTCTGTAACCGAGGGAGATGCGTGAAGGCGCCTGCGCACATCTGCGGGAGGCAGGGCCCCGCCCTGTGATCTCATGTACGTGACATCTGTGGTGTCACCTCCATTGTACAGATGAGGAAATGGAGGCTTAGCCAGATTAAGGGATTTCTTTGAGTTTAAGCAGCCGTTAAAAAGGGTCACGTGCACGAACAAACACAGATTCCATTCATGCAGGTGTCTCTCCTTGTTTTCATGGTCCACTGTCATGTTTTACAAGAAAAAGAGTATTATTTAGTTCTGCAGAATTTTGTTTATAATTTATTCCCTGGGGAGAAAGTGACTAAGTGGATGGTGTGATTTTAAGATTCTCAACTCCCCCAACTACCCACCATATGGGCCTCTGTAATCAGATATTTGATGTGAATAACCTGGGGTAGACATATCATAACACAGGTGTCAACATAATGGTAGCACTTCGACCCTGACACTGACCGACGACTGTCCTTTTAGCCATGGCAGATCCAGGCCGCGGGGGCGGGATCTCGTACAAGCTCACCTACAATTCTCCTTGCAGACTCGGGTAGCAATAGCATTTCAAATATCAAGTTCTTATCTTTGCTTGATGCCATTTGGCCTTTCCTGCCAGTAATCTACAAAAATGTGGTATCAGGTGCTCATATGTTGAGAATTTGGTGAATTCATAAATACCATTTAAGATTTTTAGCCCTGTTCTGGGAGTCCAGTAACAATCATTGTAGGGCCATAATGAAGTAAAGTTTGTTGATATATGCATAAGTAACAGGTTGGTTAGAATAATTCTTTACTCCTGAAGGTGGTTGTAACAGCTGTGACAACAGAAACTGATCATCCAGACTTAGCTACTTGGAAACCACATGTGGCTCAGAAGGGGTGTCCTGGGAGGACGGCAATGGGATCCTGAGTTACTGAGCCTTTCTCCCCAATTCCCTCCACCAGAGAGGTGCTGGCTGTGCCTCGGATACCCACACAGCCATCTGAGCTCTCGGGTTCGGGGGACACCCTGCCCTGTGTCCGAGGAGTGAGTGGAAGAACGTGCGGAGGGAACGGATGTACCTGTCCGCTACGGTGGGTAGCTTCTCCCACTGCAACCCCCTGGGAGTTCTGCAGCCTGTGAGCACACTGCTTGGAGGGAAGTGTCTCTGAGGCATGAAGCTGGAAAGAACCACCCTAGGCACTGACGCCCCAAATGCGGAATGGCGGTTCCCTCGCTCGTTCCCCACAGACCAAGCGGGTAATAATCTGCAAGGCTGCCAGAGGCTGTGACCACCTGCCACGAAGACTGGCTTTTGGTGATGCTGAAGGAACAGCAAACCAGGCAGCTGGCAAGGAGTGACAGCAGCCTCAGGACCTGTGAGCGCAGGAGGAAGCTCAAGATGAATGATCAAAGTCTTGGATCATTTGAAATAATGACAATCTCAAAGGAATCAGGGAAACATTTTTACTTGAAAAGTATGATTTGCAAATTTTAAAATTTAGAATTCCAGTTCCAGGGATTTTCAGGAGAGATGTAAAGGGCTTGAAGCTGGGCACAGCACTGGAAGGGCTGGACACCGTGTGAGACGCATGACGCAGCTACGAGGCCTTAGGTCAGTGGATTCCCACACTGTGCCCGGCAAGTCCATTAGACACCTCCTAACTCAGGCGAGGACGGGCAGTGCTGTCGATGCCTGTGGGTTGGTATTTTTATCTTTTGTGTCAGTATAGCTGCCAGCTCCCTGTTTCCTTCTCCAGCTCAGGCAGTGGCTCACTGATGAGCCGCATGACCTCTCTGCACTGCCTTTGAGCTACTCCAACACGTGCTCCTGTGAATGATCAGAAGAAAACACGAATCTCTTCTACTCCAACTTTGAGGAAGAAATCTCTGAAAATGTTCTCATGGAAAGAAACCCAAACAATGATTTAGAGCCAGGGGCCTATCATAACGCACAGAATCATTTCAATTGCCAGATTATTCTGGCAGTTTCTGCTGACAAAAATAAATCTTTTTAACAGATCATTTATTTCATCGGTGTTCATCTCTCAGTGGTGTTTGAATATTTCCAGTATGTAAGGTCAAGTATACATGAGCCCAAGATAAGAATTTTCTTTATGTGTTCCAGATCCAAATTCTAATCAGAGACTCCATTTTATAAAATGCATGCCCGGCTGGCTCCTTGGCCAAAGTTTTATCTTGAAAATCAGGGACAGAAAATCCAGAAAGTCTTGGCTGGCAGGCCCTGGCATTGTTTGTGGATGGAGGGGTGAGGCAGGAGGCACCCGGCTGGACCGGGTGCGTGGGCGTCTGCCCCGTTCTCAGCAGCCGCTGCCGGGACAGCACCCCGCTCCTGCGTGGAGGTGCGGGAGCAGCGGCAGGACAGTGCTGAGAGGACAGGAGGAAACAGTGACTCTGCCATAACTCACGCGGGTGCTTCCCTTTTGCCCCCCAAACGCCAGGGGTTGTTTTCTCCTAATTCTGGGGCAGAGGTGTTACAAGAGGGATGGTAGCGAGCATGAAGCCTTAACCCGGGGACTCCTCTGACCAGGTCATAGGGCTGACTGTGGCTTCCCAGAGCCAAGTGCATTGGAACATGTGACCGCCCATTGTCCATCCCCGGAACTGTTTGGGGTTAAGTCAGGCCAACCTTTGCTGTTCTACAGCCCTATTAGAGTAGCCGATACGGCAGGGGAAATGAGCTCATAAGCCAAACAAACAAACAAAAATATCAAACAACAACAAGCATTTAATGAAGATCATTTTGTCAACAGAGAGAAGCTTTATAGATTATATCAGAAGTGTAAATATTAAAGCATAAAACTTAAGAACTTAGAATCAGCTGTAAAACATACTGAAAATTAAGGGAAGGTATTACCAATCTAAACTATGAGTTAGAAACCATGAAACTGAAATATCAGATATGAAAAGTATACAGGGTGGGACAAAAGTAGGTTTACAGTAATGAGAATGTGAAACAGAGTTTATCCTTATGTTATTGTTTATTCTTGTATTATATATTTTTCCATAAGAACAACTGTAAACCTACCTTTGTTCACCCCAATACTAGTAGAAATAAATGATTTAGAACAAGAAGTAGAAAATAGTAGTAAAGCTCCACTGATTTAAAAAATTGAATGCAATTCAAAAATTTTCATAAAGAAATACCTAAGCCTACATAACTTTATAGAAACTCTATTAAACATTTAAGAAATTATACTAACCTTAGATTTTCAGAAAATAGGGGAAAAAAGACTTCCTGATTCATTTTATGTGGCCAGCACAGCTATGATATCCAAATCTGAGTGTGACTTTATAATTAATGGTGAAATATTGCATATTTTCCCTCTATGATTGCAAACAAGGCGAAAAACATCTGCATTTCTATTCTACATTGTACTGGAGGGTATAGCTAGTGCACAAAGGCAAGCCACAGGCATAGTAAAGTTTGGAAAGAAAAATATTAAAACTTTATTTACAAATTATATGATTGTGTAAAGAGAAAATCTCCGTGAATCTACCCTGCAAAAATCACTACAACTGATAAGTGAATGTATCTTAATGTCAGTATACCAGACCAGCATACAAAAATCAGTATATTTTTCTATATTAGTAACAAATAATTAGGAAATACATTTCAAAAATTACTATTTACAATAATATTTAAAATCAAATATTTATCAATAAATTTTAAAAACTTGTGCAAGACCTTACCCTGGAAAACATGAAACATTATTGGAAGTATTAAAGGTCTCTTATAAATAGAGAGCTATACCATATGCATGGATTAGATGAATCAATAGTATTAAGATGTCAAATCTCTCCAGGTTGTTCATCTCGATGTAATCCCAATCAAAGTCTTTGTTGGCTTATTTGTAAAAATTAACAAGCTCATTCTAAATATTGCCCCCCTCTGGCAATCTCTCCTACCGTTAGGCATGCGTCCACTCTGTGCCCCAGAAAGTCGAGCCTCAAGCATCTGTCCAAGAGGAACTAACTGTAAACATAGCCTCCAAACAAAAACACGTGTCCCCAGAAGATGATATAAAACACCCTTTCTAAACATTGAAAACAGCTGAAATGATGTACAAATTTAAATTTCTAAATTTAGAAGTGATTAAAATAATGTTTTAAAAATTTCACATTACACCTATACTCTCCAGGAATACATTGATATAACTGTGAACACAGAATCCAAAATCATGCTTGTCACAAGTAGGAGGAGACAGAGGGTGGAGGGATGACATAATGACAGAGAGATCACCATGTTCTCAGTTTTGTGCATTAGATTTTTCTTAAAATCAGCCAACAAACAAATACATGAGCAAGAAGCTGCCCCTGGGCCAGTCTTGAGAGCACCACAAATCTAGGATTGTGTTTTATTCAATCTGTGCATCTCAGGTTCACTGAGGAAAATGAACCGCATTTAGTTATTCAAAATCTCTATTGTGGTGGATTGTGTTAGAAAGAAAATTTAACTTATGACTTTAAATAACTGACTATGTATCATTTCTGTGTGTTGCTATTGTCCATAGACTTCTCTATACTGGTGTGCCCAGGGTTTGATCTTTGGGGCAATGTATTCTCTCTGCTTGTTCTCATCTGCACAAAATACCTTGGAATTTGCCATTTCCAACCTAAATCTGTGTTCTGTGTCCCAGGGCCTAGCCTTCTTCATACAGCTGTAGACTGGGCATGGACATCGAGGCGGCCCATGTACTTCCTCAGAGGGCAGAGGACGTGTACTATTCACAGACTTATCCCCTTGCTCTACCCCAGTGCCTGACAGAGGGCAGGACATCAATAAATAGTTGCTGAAGGGATGACGATCTCAAACTCAGCAATCAAAGTTGTCCCACGGCATTCCTTACGCACATGCGCTTCTTCCTCCTTTATTCTGAAAGCCCTTCATTCTAAGAATGTAACCACATCCACCAAGAAACACAGTCCAGAAATCCAGACACCCCTTCACCAACTCCTCCATGGACTCTCGTTTCTAGATGCTGTCAAATCCATCCCCGCCTCCACATTCCCTGCTACTACCTCCTCAGCCCTTGTTGCTTCTCAGAAGATGACACTAAACTCTCAATTGGTTTTATGGCCTCAGCCCACCCACTTCAACACTCACCCGTTCTCTTTCCAAACTTGTTAGCACATTGAGGCCTCCTGTGCTAAATTAGAATGAGACAGCAGCTAAAAGATTGTGCATGTCCTGCCGAAACCGGTTTGGCTCAGTGGATAGAGCGTCAGCCTGTGGACTGAAGGGTCCCAGGTTCAATTCCGGTCAAGGGCATATACCTTGGTTGCAGGCACATTCCCAGTGGGAGGTGTGCAGGAGGCAGCTGATCGATGTTTCTCTCTCATCGATGTTTCTAACTCTCTATCTCTCTCCCTTCCTCTCTGTAAAAAATCAATAAAATATATTTAAAAAAAAAAAGACTGTGCATGTCCTGTGTCATAGGGGAAACATTGCCCTTGTGTGTGCCAAAGACATTGCAGAAAGCTTTTAAAAATTTTTTATCTTTTATTTTTTTAACCCTCAACTGAGGACATGTTTATTAATTTTTAGAGAGAGAATAAGGGGGAGAGAGAGAGATGTGAGAGAGAAACATTGATTGTACCCCAACTGGGGATCAAACCCACAACTTAGGTATGTGCCCTGACCGGGAATCAAACCTGCATCCCTTTGCTGTATGGGACCACACTCCAACCAACTGAGCACCCGGCCTGGGAACTTTAAAAATGTTTACAACTCTGCGTTCACCCAGGTCCCCCAATTTAGTGTCTCTTCTAAAATTATGTTGAGTGGGACATGGACACACAAAGCAAGAGATGAGGGCTCTTGTTTTGTTGAAATTCAAATTGAGACGTGTCAAGATTTCATACTTTCTCATGCAAATTTCAGAAACCCTAAATTACTCAGATTTCATTTACCACATGAAGAAAGTATGTGTGATTAACTGTTCCAATTTCACTCTCTTCACAAGGGCTGACACTGTCCTGAGCACAAATTCACACATCGGGACACGAAGAAAGAAGAAACAGTGCACCTCCCAGAAGCTATGAAGCTACTCCAGCGAATTAAACTTCCCCAGGTCTTCCTGATAATTGTGAATGCTGGGACTGTGGGAATTGGCCTCTGACGACTGGTTTTAGCAGAATTCAGCTGGAGCTAAATTAGCCGCAATAGGAACGCGCTACCCCAGCGGCTCTCCTACCAGAGGCATTGCTCTAGCTCAGTGGTTCTCAACCTTGGCTGCACATTAGAATCACCTGGGAATCTTTTTAAAATCAAATGAGGCCCAGAAATCAGGATTTTAAAAAGATTCCCAGGTGATTCTAATGTGCAGCCAAGGTTGAGAACCACTGCAACGGGATGCACAGGGCAGGGTGAAACCAGCCCCTCCCTGCAGGGACCAGGTGGGTGAAATCAGCCCGGAGAGGGCCTCCCTGCAGGGCGCCCTGGAAGCCAGCGACAGGCGATCCCGGAAGAGCGAAGCCTAAAGCACAGACGCCCGAGCAAACCTGAAATGGGTACCCGGTGTCCGCATGACTGTTAACATCAGTGCTCAGGGTTTTTTCTTAACAGTCTTTAATGATGCCTGTTAGCTTCAATATTCTATCTAGACTCAGTCCAAAGATTTGCAAGACCTGCACATTCTATCACACACACAGCACTTTTGTTTTCCCCGGACATGTTAACTTCCGCCTCCACTGACAAACTTGGAAGTCCACATGCCCACCTACTCGCTTGTCGCCGAGCAGGAAGTGTGCCTGGTCCCTGATGCGGGCTAGATAAGAAGGCAAAGGACAGGTGTCTGTCTTTTTAAACTTTGACTTGTCAGCACCAAACCCCATTTCTGAAGTAACGTCAGGTACACGGTTGGCAAAAAAGAATTCACCTAAGTCACAGGTGAGTAACGCTCATGAAGAATCAATGAAGTTTCCAAATGGATCAATGTCTTTCTACTCGTTTGGTTTAAAAAACGTTCAGCATTCCCTGATGAGCTAAAATTCCACTTATTTAACCTATTAAGGACGCTGGCCCCAAGGCCGGGTCTGTACTTCGTCGGGAGAGAGGACGACGTCTCTGCTGTCTCAGTTCCTTCTTGTCCTTGGAGAGACGAGGCCTCAGGTGGGGGCCATGCAGCACAGGTGCCCGGAGAACCAATGGCCGCCTGATGCGCCCTGAGGCTGCCACGGCCACCGCCTGCGTGGCCACACTCCAGCCACACCAGGAGGTGCACGACTGCAGCACCACGCCAGGTGCCCCTGTGGCACCAACGTTTCCTAACTCTCCCTGGTCTACCCAAGCCCTCCCCCCCCCCCGACACACACACTGCCCTGTGCACACCCCTGGCTGCTTGTAGGCGGCCACTGAGCCTCACTGGCCCCGCTGAACAGGCCTGCTCATCAGGAACCACTGCAGCCTGAGAAACGGTCGGTGTTTGTCGTCTTTGAACCCTAAGAGTGAATAAGAAGCAGAATTCACTTTGGAATAAAAAAAATATGGAAAAGCTGGCAACTCATGAGTAGGATGGAGGTGGAGTAGGAGTGCCTGACAAGAAGGGGCTCAGCCCAGTGCCTGTTTGCTCTGCTTTTGGGAAGTGGGACCTGCCTCCCCACCTCATGGGCACCTGCCTCCCCACCTCAGGGCACATGCCTCCCCACCTCACAGGCACCTGTCTCCCCACCTCACAGGCACCTGCCTCCCCACCTCACAGACACCTGCCTCCCCACCTCACAGACACCTGCCTCCCCACCTCAGGCACCTC
>NW_005871375.1:133579-134398 GCF_000147115.1 Myotis lucifugus | reverse complement strand
CAGCAGCAAACCCCATTTGGTAGAAACGTCAGTACACGTTGGCAAAAATAGAATGACCCTTATCCCAGTTAGTGACGCTCATGCAGAATCAAGATGTTTCCATATGGATGAAAGTGTTTCTACTCGTTTGGTGTAAAAAACGTTCTCATTCCGGGACGAACTAGACTCCCACTCAGTAAACTTATGAACGACGCGGCCCAAAGGACGGGTCTGTACTTCGTCGGGAGAGAGGACGACGTCTCTGCTGTCTCAGTTCCTTCTTGTCCAGGAGAGAGGAGGCCTCAGGTGGGGCCCATGCAGCACAGGTGCCCGGAGACCCAATGACCGCCTGATGCGCCCTGAGACTGCCACGTCCACCGCTGCCGTGACAACACTCCAGCTACACAGGGAGGTGCACGATTGCAGCCCCACGCCAGGTGCCCCTGTGCCACCAACGTTGCCTAACTCTCCAGGGTCTACCCAAGCCCTCCCCCCCCCCCGACACACACACTGCCCTGTGCACACCCCTGGCTGCTTGTAGGCGGCCACTGAGCCTCACTGGCCCCGCTGAACAGGCCTGCTCATCAGGAACCACTGCAGCCTGAGAAACGGTCGGTGTTTGTCGTCTTTGAACCCTAAGAGTGAATAAGAAGCAGAATTCACGGGGGAATAAAAACCATATGGAAAACCTGGGACTTCCCCACCTCACAGGACCTGCGTCCCCACCTCACAGACACCTGCCTCCCCACCTCACAGATACTTGCCTCCCCACCTCAAGACATCTGCCTCCCCACCTCACAGGTACCTGCCTCCCCACCTCACAGACCTGTTTCCCCACCT
>NW_005871375.1:114878-133040 GCF_000147115.1 Myotis lucifugus | reverse complement strand
CTGCCTCCCCACCTCACAGGCACCTGCCTCCCCACCTCACAGATACCTGCCTCCCCACCTCACAGACACCTGCCTCCCCACCTCACAGACACCTGCCTCCCCACATCAAGGACACCTGCCTCCCCCCCTCACAGGTACCTGCCTCCCCACCTCAGGGACCTGCATGTGGCTCTGCGCTAGGAAGGGAAGTTGGTGGTGCAGCGAGGCCCTCGGGCCACAGGAATGAAACCCCAGATCCAAGAGGAGAAGTGACGACCACTCTCTCTCACGCTGACCTTTGCAAGGTGCCCTCTGTGTACCTTCTCTGGGGAGGAAATTACCTTACATGTGGGGCTTTTCCTTAAATTACATATTCAGTGTCTTTCAAAGAGTTCCAGGTCTTTTGCATGAGATTTCTTCCTATAAACAGAGTAGAACATCGTAAAGGTCGGCCCGTCAGGAAGAGCACACGGTGTTGAAATGGACAGAATGTTCCGGACGGCATGGCATTTACAGAAAAGGTGTGAAAATGGCCGCGTTTCAATCCTCCACCCCAGCTTCTCTGGTAGAGTCTTATGTGGGTGTGACACGAGGGCCATGGTTAATAACCAATACTGAGACATGACCATTAAGGAAAGCCCGGACTTCATTCAGATGGGCGGAGCGTTTCCTAATGTCCTTTCTTTCTCTGCTCGGACCCGAGCAGGACCCCACCTGGCACACTGATCATGTCCCCCGAGGCCCCTGGGGACGGACGGCTCTCAGGCTGCCCTTGATGTGGGTGACTGTCCATTTCAAGGAGTGTGGCTCAGGTGTTTACATCTTTCAACAGGAGCTTGTGTTGGTGTGTGTATGTGTGCGGGGGAGGTACACGTGTGTGGGTGTGAATGGTGTGCATGTGTGTGGGGGGTGTGTGTATGTGTGTGAGGGCTGTATTTGTAATGTGTATGTGATGTATGTATGTGGTATGAGTGTGTGTGGTGTGTGTATATGGTGTCTGCAGGTGGGTGTGTGTGTGCTGTATGTGTGGTGTATATGTATGGCTGTGTGTGCTCTGTGTGTATGTATGCTATGTGTTGGGTGTGTGGTGTGCATGTGATACCATGTGTGTGACTGCATGTGTGTGAGCACCTCCTCCCTGTCAGGCACTGAACGGTGTTCCAGCTTCACCCTGGGCCTCCCAACTGCAGCCAGAGTCAGCTCTTCCTCCCAGGAACCTGGCTCCTTTCCTGGCGACATGGATCAGAACCCCAGACGGAGCCCCGGGGCACGGTTCTCACCAGGGCGATCTGTGTGTAGTCTGAGAAAGCTATCAGTCTGGTTCGGTAACGACCACGCCACCGGTTTTCCTCCCCAGTCAGGAAGCGCAGAAGCATGAAGTGTCTGTCGCAGGCAATTACAAGACCTGCCATGCTGTTGAAGCCACCACAGGAGGGAGCGACACTGGAGAGCTTAGTTGTATTTTTCACCGCTGCTTTTCAGAAAACTATAACCGCTCGTGGATACTTATGGGAACAGCTAATATCACGTCTACAAGGGCCTTCAGGTGCCCCCAGAGAACATGGCCCCGCACAAAGCAGTCCATAACTTGCTGTATTTCACGTCCGTGTGGACACAGCGCTTCTCATTACGGAGATCCGAGGTGCTTGTGTCATAATGCTCAGGAGATCAGTGCATTATGTTTAAAGGGCAGGACACACACGGTGCTGAAAGTAAGCCGTGGAGCAGATATCACGAGTGATCGGCTGCCTCCAGACAGTGGGTCAACGTCCAGCCCTTCAAACTGCCCTGGAGTTACACATGGAGACGAAGGACGTGCGGGCTAGGACGGGCCATCTGCGTGCAGGAAGCCAGGCAGGCTGCTGCCCTGAGAAGCCACCTCAGAACCTGTGGCCCAGCCAGGCTCCCAGTGCCAGCTGGGAACTCTGACCCCTTCACATCCACAATAGAAAAACAACTTTCACTAAATGCAATTACTATTTTCACCAAAACCAATGTTCTATTTCCTTTCATCCTCTCGAGAGTTCCCAGGGGGTCCTCTGGAGCCCCCATGTAGACAGCTGTTCTGCTGTCTGTGGCCTTGCATTCAACTGGGCTTTAAAAATCCCGCAATTTTAGTTTTAATACTATAGTTCAACCAGCATAGCTCAAAGAAACACAAGCTTCTGGGGGTCCTCGATATTTTTAAGAAAACTGCTGGCTAAGACTAGTCATTCCACAAATTAAAGTCTAGATGTAAGAATGAAAGATGTGTGCAGCATAGAGAGGTCTGGGACACAAATACTTGGAATTCTAGAAAATAGTTCAAAATCTTATCAGGTGATATTTTATAGCATACTAGAGGCCTGGTGCATGAAAATTCATGCACTGGAGGGGGGGGGGCCCTTAGCCCGGCCTGCCCCCTCTCACAGTCCGGGAGCCCTCAGGGGCAGAAGGTGACCCTGCTATCAGGGGAAGGCAACGCCCCTTCACACCTCTGCTGCTGCCACTGCTGGCAGCGCAAGCCTCAGCTGGCCCTGGTTACCTGCGCCTTGGGCTGGCCCTGGGCGACTAGGGGGCTGAGGTGACTGGGGGACTCCAGAGGCAGGCACGCGGAGCACACCTGCCACCACATTGGGGCTGAGGGGACTGGGCGCCACCATCTTGTGGCTGTAGGTGCCATCATCTTTGAGGGCATGGCAGACAATTAGCATATTCCCTCCTTATTGGCTGTGGGTGCCACCATCTTTGCGATGGTGTGAGGGTAAATTAGCATATTCCCTCTTTATTAGATAGGACTAGAGGTCCAGTGCACGAAATTCGTGCATGGGGTGGGGGAGTCCCTCAGCCCAGCCTGCACCCTCTCGCAATCCGGGACAACCTCGGACATCCCTCTTGCAATCTGGGATCGCTGGTCCCTAAATGCTTGTCTTCCTGCCTGCCTGATCGCCCCTAATTGCTCACCTGCCTGCCTGATTGCCCCTAACCACCTCTGCCTGCCTGCCTGATCACCCCTAACTGCTCATCTGTCTGCCTGATTGCCCCTATCCACTCGCCTGCCTGCCTGATCACCCCTAACTGCTCATCTGTCTGCCTGGTCACCCCTAACCACTCGCCTGCCTGCTTGATTGCACCAAACCACCTCTGCCTTGGCCCCCACCATGGAAGTTTTGTCTGGAAGGACGTCTGGAAGGTCATTAAGTTGCCCGGTCTAATTAGCATATTACACTTTTATTATTATAGATTTTTGTTGAATGTATTGGGGTGACATTGGTTAATAAAATTATGTAGGTTTCAGGTGTACAATTCTACATTACATCATCTGCATATTACATTGTGTATTCACCACCCCAAGTTCAGTCTATTTCCATCACCATTTACCACCCCCCCACCTTTATCCTCTTCTACCTTCCCCGCCCCCTTCCTTCTGGCAATCACCAGGATATTCTAAGATGAAGAGAGAGAAAGAAAAAGGGGGGGGGGAGGTAAGAAAGAGTTTGCTAATTACCAATCTGTGAAATAACAGACCAGCTATTGCCACAGCTGCAATAGACATCAAAACAATAACTGGTAACAGTGACTATGACAGCAAATCCAGTAACTCAGGTGAAATGGACAAATTATTTAACACACATAACTTACCCTAAAAGCCATACATGAAACAAAAAAATCAGAATAGCCCCATATCCAGCAAAGTAGTTAAATTTGTCAACAAAGTCTCCAAAAACAATTCCAGGTTCAGGTTGCCTTGTAGGTGAATTCCTTCAAACCTTTAAAGAAGAAATAATTTCAAATGCACACAAACTCTCTCAGAAAATAGAGAGGAGTGAGCATTTCCCAGTGTGTTTGGGAAGTCATATACCCGATGCCACACCCGACAAAAACATAGAAAATGCGAGGCTGGTATCACGACCCCAAAGTCCTTAAGATTATTAGCAAACCCAATGCAGCGACTGCGGAGGGGAGGCTGTGGAGTCGCAGGTGCGTCCCGAAGCCTGGCCAGCCTGGACGTCTGTGCGTGCTGCACTCCAGGAGGCCTAGCCTTGCTCTCCTGGCCTGAGATTGGCCTTCATTTTACCCACAGAAGTGGATTCGTTTAGAAGCGCACTGAGTATCAGAGGCGTCTGCGGTGCGACTGGGAAGGGGCCACTTTGATGAAGAGATTTTCCTGTTTCCACAGAAGACTTGGAGTGAAACCAGATACAATTTCCCAGTTATACATCTTTGGAAATATGATTCAAGGTTTATAAGTTCAGAGCCGCACCTTTGATTTGTAAGGGCAGAGTTTAAAATGACTCTTGTCCTCTTGTCGTGAAGTGACTGTGCTGCTTTGTGAGTGGGAGCCAGGTGGGGTCGTCAGTCCTCAGCAGAACGGCCATGGTGAGTGGGCGCAACAGGAGCCTCGTCTTCTCCCTGAAGTCTCCTTGCTCCTGAACAACCACTCGAGGTCGGCTTGCTGTCTCTCCAAATCTTTTTTTTTAATTTTCAATTTTAAATCTTTATTGTTGAGAGTATTATAGATGTACCCCCTTTCCCCCCAGCCCCTCTCTACCCCGTTCCTGCCCTGCCCCTTCACTACCCTAATGTCTGTGTCTATAGGTAAGCTCTGTTGTTAATCTCTTCCTGCCCCACCCCCATCCCTCTGAGATTTGTCAGTCTGTTCCATGCCTCTGATTCTATTTTACTCACCAGTTTATTTTGTTCATTAGATTTCTTGTTCCTTTATTTTGATTTTTAGATTCAATTGTTAATAGATATGTATTTATTGCCATTTTATTGTTCATAATTTTTGTTTCTCCTTAAACTCCTCCTCCTCTCTCCCCCCCTCCGCTCCCCTTCTTTCTCTTTTAAAAGAATGCCCTTCAACATTTCATGTAATACTGGTTTGGTGCTGATGAGCTCCTTTAGCTTTTTCTTGTCTGTGAAACTCCACAGAGATTGCCTCCCTCCTGATGAAAAACAAACAGCACATGGGGTGCCGGGCCAGACCTTTCTGCGCCTCCACCCCTCCTCCCAGCCTCAGTGCGCTTTCTTCTTTATTCTCTAGTTGTAGGACTCCCTTCAGCCAGCTTTCAGGTGGTTCTGGATGATGGCTGTTCTGTATTTTGGTTGTAATTTTGATGTGGTTGTGGGAGGGGTTGAATACTGTGTTTACCTAGGCTTCCATCTTGGTTCTTGCATCCCCTCTTGGCATCTAACATTGCTGCACGGCTATTCTCATCCTGAAAGTTGCAGTGATTGAGACCAACTTGGAATAGTTACATTCTCTGTTGTATGTGGCTTTTTCATTTACGGGATGCTTATAAATTACTTTCTTTTCCTTAAACTATACTAACTTTGCCAATGTATGAAGGACGATCATTCCATAGCACTTACTAGTATATGTAACAAGCTGTGCCACTTGGATTTCCAAGATCCCATGTTCCCATTGTTTTACGTGGGAGTAGGGAGAACGATTGTCATTCTTTTATTGACTCACTGCTGTGTGCCTGCGCATTTCTTGCAGTGCTAGTGCCATGAAGCAAGGATGTGGGGTGGGTTAAAAGCTACTTTAGAGGGAAAATAAGAAACACGGTTATGAAGAGGTCATATTGTAGAGGGATAAAGGCAAGCTCCCAGAGGGAGGAGGTTCTCAGCCTCAGTAAGAACGAGGCAGGGAGTCTAGGTGTAGAGAGGACTGGAGGGCTAGCAGGGCAGGAAGCGGTGTGGCTGGGACTCTGTCCGGGGACAGGGTATGGAGGCCCTGAAGGGCGGCCTGGAGCCATTATTCAGGGAAGGCTGGCAAACGTGGCCCACAGGCAGTCAGGCCCAGCAGCTGATTCCACGTGTCTGTGAATTAAGGTTTTTTTGTATTTGTATGGTTGGGTGGTCATCGAAAGGACAGTGTGGTGTGAAAATAATATGCAATTCAAATGTCAGTGTCATCGAAGAGATTACTGGAGCACAGCCATGCATGCACCTTCTTACACCTCCTGGCGGCTGCTTCTGGCTGTGGAGGCCAGGCCGGGGTGAACGCCCACATCACCCACTGCCCCTTGTCTCTGTCCAGTAACCTGAGCTTAAATAGTAAAGGGTGGCTTCCCTGGTGCTGGCCGTGGGGAACAGGCTCCCGGTGGGCTGACTTAGATGCTCAGCCGCCTCCCGCGTCCTTCTCTCTTCTCCTTTATTCCCTGGTCTTAACATGGTTTCCGAGCGAATCACTCCAGTGCTCAGGCCTCAAGCCCAGACCGTGGCCCATGAACTAAAACATAAAGTACCTGCTCACCATCTACTCGGGCTTTAGGAAGCTTCTATGGGTTGACACATGCTCTCACAAGAGTCTTTCCTGGCGAAAGAAACAACGTGAAGGGGCCAGAGCAGGCTCCCAAGACCCGCCACTCCGTGTGGGTGGGATCATTTGGAGCCAAAGGCAATCGAGACCCTGTGGGCTCCTGAGAAATCTTTACCGCTCCCTCAACGCAGTTAAACTGGGGCCTTGTGGGTAATGAGTTGTCACCAGACATTACTCTTCATGACCACCTACAGGGCAGGGCCACACCTGCTTCCTCACCTCAGGGACCTCCTCCCTCCGCAGCTCCCTCCCGCCTCAGCACCTCTCCTGCGGAGGGCTCCTCTGGCACAGGTGCCATGACACATGGCCGCTTCCTCGGTTTACCTGGCTCAGGCCGAGTTAGTATCAGACAGAAGAACCTGGGAGCTTGTGTTAGCTTTCCACGTGTTCTTTTCCAGGTACAGAATTCATGCTTCATTCCATTTCATAGCAGTATTCTAAAATTACAAATATGAATAGAGATCTGCTTCAAGATAAATGCATGTTTCATAATATTTATTATAAGTGGAAATGGATTATTTTCCTTTCACATATGTGAATACATATTTATTATGACCAAGTTGAGCTGATGAATTAGGAGTCTGATGCTCAATGAAAGATTTCCTAGTCACAATTTAGAGCAACTGAAATGAATCATTTTTCACAGTGTATATTTTATTTTTAGTTGGACATTTTAAGAGAAACTATTGTTCATTATAATGAGCCAGTACATTTTCATCAGCATACTGTTCATAAAGTTATGCAATTTAATTGGCTAGACACAAATGCAGTGTTCAGAAGGCCTCAGAATTATTTTTGAACTCCCTGCTATTACAAATTCTATTCAAGCCACAAGATCACATAGTCTCAGAATAAAAACCCCTCACCCCAAACAGAATTCTCTGAGCACCAGATTTAATCTGATTTATGGGGGATAAAATTAATGGGCTTAATGTTGAGCAATTAATTGTTGTCACCTCCAGGCTGGAATCTGGTTTCCTTATCTCCCACGCCTCATTTCATCTTTTCCTCCCAGAATTATGCATATTCAGTTTTAAAGCCAAAAGGCACAATTTCTCAAATAATAAAATGCATTTTTAGTTTCTTGCTGCACTCAAATTCCAGTTTTAATAACAGCTTTCCTTCTGTTTTTTCCTTTGTACCTTCATTTATTCCTCACCCCCAAAATGATGATCATTGGTACCCTTTTGTGTTATGAAATTATACCATAACAAGTTATTTGATAACATGAAGCTTCCTATGAAAAACAGCTTCTCTGAGCCAGGATGGGGCAAAGGCAACGTGTGACATGGAGTCCAGGTGGTTGTTTATTTAGCGTCTATGTATGTACAGTTAGCATGCAGCAGACTTCAGATGTTTACAGAGCACAATTCAACGACTCGTGACATGAATGCACCCACAGAACCAGCACCACAAAGGTGACCACATCCCTCTCCTGGGGCGTCCAGGAGCCTCTGGATAAGCCTGCCCCTCTGCCGCCATCTTTCCTGAAACCACCCACCTGCTTTCTATCACAGGAAACAGTTGGCTTTCACAGACATTTCTTTGGCGAGATTCATACAATATGTACTTTTTGGCTTCTTTCACCCCACATAATCATTTTAGATTTAGCCATGCTATTTCATTTATTACCGCTTTACACTGCTGGGTAGTATTCCGTTGTATGGATGTACCACTTGGATCCATTCACCAGTTGATGGACACCCCCAACCCTACAACTTTTAGGCTCTTATAAATACTCAAGTAAAAGTTTTTGTATGCGTATAATCTCTCATTTCTGTTGGATACATACCAGTGAATAGAACAGACAGGTCATATGGTAGCTGTGTGATTAACTTCTAAAATATTGCCTGTTTTCTAAAGTGGTTGTACCATTTTCATTTCCACCGCTGTGAATAAGAATATTAGATTCTTCACATCATTGGAAAATTGTTATGTTCAGTTTCTTTAAAGTTATTCATTCTAGCAGCTGGTGGCTGTGTCCTTGTGGTTTTAAGTCCTGTTTCCCTGGTGACTGGCGATGATTAGAGTCTCTTCATGCTCACTCACTTACTGTCTGTATGTCCTCTTTGGTGAGATGCCTGTTAAACATTTTTGCCCATTTTAAAAATTGGGTTGTTGTGTTGTTACTGTTGAATTTTGATAATTCCTTATATATCTGGTAAAAGTCTTTTACCAGGTATGTGATTTCCAAATATTTTCTCCAGTTTGTCATGTGAATTTTGTCTTCGTTATTTTGAAGAGCAGTAGGTTTTTATTCTGATGAAGTCCAGCTTACCGTTTTTTAATGGAACATGCATTTGGTATTTTTTCTAAGAAATCTTTGCTTAGACTGAGGCCACAATGATTTTTCTCCAGGATTTTCTTTTGAAATATTTGAAATTCTAGACTTACTTTTAGGTGTATGATTCATTTTGAGTGGGTTTTGTTTATGGTGCATGGCAGGTTCCACACTTTATTTGATGTGTTTTTGCTGTAATTGTTCCAATGCCAGACGCACGTGCAGACTTTACTGAAGACTGTCCTTCCCCTGGGACCACCTTGGCCACGCTGCGGAAAGGTAGCTGTCCTCACCCGTGTGGGTCTGCTTCTGGATTCTCTCCATTAATCTATTTGTTTTTTCAGTACCACCCTTCATGGTCACTGTGACTGTAACAGACATCTAAACCAGGTCGAGGCGATCCCCCAGATTGTTCCAATTTCCCAAGGAATTTTAGAATATTATAGGCCATGAGCAATCCCAATGTTAGAATTAGCTGGTCTTCCCTACAAAAGCAAGTGAACAAACAACTCGATCCCATCAGACATTCTGCAGAGAAGACGACGGCATCTGTGAACACAGGCACTGTCACTCCATTGTTTTCAACTCGGAGGCCTTTCTTTACTTTCATTGCTCCACTGAGTGGGCTGGACCCCTCAGGACAAGGTTGATTAGAGTCTGTGTGAGCAGAAGTCACTTTGTTGGATGCTCTTTACCAGGTTGAGAAAATTCCACTTGATTCCCTATTTACTGAGAATTTTTTAAAAATTAGGAGTTGCATTTTATCAAACAGGCTTGCTACAGGTATCTAGATTATCGTGTGATACTCCTTGTTTCGTCTGCTGATGTGATTAATTACACTGACTGACTTTCACATGCTACACAATCACTCATAAACCCCACTCAGTCATGCGTTTTCACTCACCTGGTAGGAAAAGGTGTTCTCTGCCCCGGTTGTGCTCCTGCTGTCATTGCCTTGGCCACGTGCTCTGGTTGGAGTTCAGCTGGACACCCAGGGGACCCTGCAGCCCTTTCCCTGCACACTCTGTCCCGAGACTGCTGTCCCCTGGCCCCCCTGGGCTTTCAGAGACTGCCCGGTTCCTCCCCCCCACATCCCGGCCTCGCCTCGTCTCGAGGGTGGCTGCTGGGGCTGCTGGCCGGGGCCTGAGGACCACTGTTCCGTGTCCGTGCTCAGGGTCCCACTGCAGGTGCGTCTGTTCCTCGTTAGTCCCTCTTCACAGGAAAGAGGACAGGAACCCCACTTTCCTTTTTTTCTTGAGAGCAAAATTGTAGTTGTCTTTAGGTGACTAACTCTGAGCAAATAATTAGAAGAGGCCTAGTCATTCATTTTTCTTGGCTCTACACACCTGTTTGCTTGTTGTTTTTTCAGTGTACAGTGAAGCAACTTCCTTTGTTGGTGTTCCAGTCTCTCTCCAGTGCTTGATGCTGGGCGGCAGTCACAGCTGCCGTTCTCCCAGATGCTTTCTTTCTCAATCTGTGTAACGCCGTGGAACCTTTTGGATGGCACTGAGTCAAAAGCGTATGTGAGCAGAAATTGAGCCCATGAGAAAGGCAGCCTTTCAAATAGAAGGGAAGAATTCTTCAATAGGACATATGTGCCCAATTATTTCTCAAATCCTTGAACTCCCGAAGTTCCCCCAATGTGTATGAGATTTTACATTTTTCCATGCCTTTTTACATTGAGTATTATAAATTATTTTAGGGAGAGATTAACCAAAGAACCAATATGCATATATGCATAGCCTACGAAGCTTGGGATGGGCGGAGGCTGGGTGGAGGAGAAAGGGGGAGGTTGGGGTACATCTGTAATTGGGGTACATCTGTAATACTGTCAACAATAAAATAAATAAATTAATACAAACCTTTTCAAAATTAAATAGTAAAGCAATGCACGATTTTATTTATCTTTGAGATTTTTCCAAATAAAATTATAACAACTTTTAATGTGTTAAGATGTCTTCTCAGTGGAAATAAGCAAAGAAATAAACAGAAAGGAAGCATTTTGATTTTTACAACCAAAGTAACTTCGAGAAGAAAAAAGCGTGAATCAGAGTCAGTGTTCCCAGCCCCGGACACCGACTGCAGGGGGTGAGGAGCGGGCAGCGGCGGGAGGACCTCAGGCGCTGGGCCAGGAGCAAGGAATCGGCGCCGGGTGCACCCAGAGAGCAGCAGGGCCCTGTCTTCTAGGGACCAAGGAGAGCAACCCTGTCGTGGTGTAGGGACCCCACTATGAATCGCTTTTGAAATGTTGTTTGGGGAAATCCTCCTTTTCAAGGCTCAGAGTGTGAGGAGCCTCTCAAGAGGGAAAGTGTCCCTGGAACCTGCAGAGGGCGACAGAGAGCAGGAGAGAACGCCTTCACCCCCACACTGAGCTCACCCCCAGGGCAGCTACCTACTGCCTGGGCCAGCAAAGCACAGCACACGCTCCCCCCAATAGAGGTTCCCTCCCCATTCGAAATGCTGCCTTTTCATGCACTGAACTCTGCTCAGACACAATTATTTTCCCTCCATTTTCAGCCATTACACAATGAATACCCTTTCAGTTACTATAGCCAGATAGTGTTTAATATCTTTTGTGTTGTTATTATTCCTCACCGGAGGATATTTTTCCCATTGCTTTTTAAAGAGAGTAGAAGGGAGGAAGGGAGGAGGGGGGAGAGAGAGGTAGAGAGAGAAACATTGATGTAAGAGAGACACATTGATTGGTTGCCTCCTGCAAGTGCCCTGACTGGAGTCGAGCTTTGAACCTGCACCCAGGTACGTGCCCTTGACCAGGAATCAAACCTATGACCCTTTGCTGCAAGGGCCAGCACTCTAACCATTGGACATGCCAGCCAGGCGTGTTTAATGTCTTATACAGCAATAAATCATATATGCTTATTAGTTTTCTTGTGAATTTTTCTAGATTATTAAAGTTAGTTTACCAAGATATCAAGACGCTTTAAAATAGTTAACATGTTGATTGAAAATACATTAAGTGCCAATAACTACATATATTTTTATCCCTCAATAAAGTTTTGTGATTTTATTCATATGTATTAACTAGTGGCCCACTGCACAAAATTCATGCACATTAAAAGGGAATTAATTAGAGGAAATATTTTAATATTGTTATTTGCCCTTTCTGTATAATAGAAGTGTCAGAGATGAAAGAAAATTAGTAAAATGTATATGAAAATAATATATAAAGTTATTAATAAATAAACAATAACAACATGATATAAAAACAACAAAGACATGACATAAAAACAACAAAGACATGACATAAAAACAACAAAAATATGACATAAAATTGATGCAAACAATGACTGATAAATTGATTAAACTTATTCTAATATCTCCCTGTACACCACATTAAGAGTGACAACACTTTGAGAGTGCTTGACTAATTTCCCTTGTGATGGAAGTATTTACAACTTTAACTTTAACGTCACATGCTCTTCAAACTTGAAAGAAAGCAACATATTACTGACCATGTGCGAAAATGGGTTCAGGTAGGAATATTCCTACTCTGTCTAGAGTTTTTCCTTGTGATTTATTAATAGTCATCGCAAATGCTGGCATCACAGGAAACTGTCTTCACATTGGGAGGCCAGTGTCAGACGGGGACAAATCAATTCTTGGAATCAGAATAACCTCTCCTTCTGCAGATCCTGTTAATACTTCTGCTTCGATAATGTTAGGTCGCAATCTTTTGATAATAAATCTGGTACCAGTACAAAGACCCCATTTACTATTGAGATTTCTCAATAGCATGATGATTGCACCCACTTTCAATTTTAATTTATGACACGACATTCCCGAAGGAGTAATACTATTAAGAAATTTGATGGGAAAATTTTTCTTCTCAGCATCATCTGTTGAATCAATGGAATCATCACTCAAATATGTGTGAAAATCTCCATCGAGTATAGCCAAAATTTCTTCATTTAATTTTTGAACATGTTCATTTTTTGGACAAAGAATTGCATGTTTAGATATATTTTTAATACTATTTCCAAAGGTAGCTTCAATAATAGATCCATTACAAATCATTTCACAGGGGATTTCAGTAATATCCATTCCTAAATGAAAACTGCTATCAAGTTTGCCATTTCCAAGTTTTACTAACCATTCACTATAAGCAGAATCCTCTGATCTCATATTTGTTTTAAGAGACAACTTTCTGAAACATCCCCAAACATTACAGTACTTAAAACTCGTTTGTACTATGGCCGATCACATAGCATGCGGTACAATACTGAGACATTGTCGAAAATCCCCTCCAAGAAGAAGAACTTTACCATCTCTTAGTAATCTGTCTATGGCGTTTATAGCATGACTGGATGCCATGGTGCATTCATCGATAATGAGAATTCATCGATAATGAGAAGTTTGGCCTTTTTAATAGTTTTAGTAACTTCACTGTTTATACCAAGTCTAGAAATTGATGTTTCATATTGGGAATGAAAGGTGCTTCCACCGAGAAGTAAATTTGCAGCAATTCCTGTAGACGCTGTGGGTAAAACAGTACCACCACGACCTCTAATATAATGTGTTAAAACTGTATACAGATATGTTTTTCCACTACCACCTGGACCATCCAAGAAAAAGCATTTGGGGTGTACAGTTTGATCTCCGATGGCTGAAGTTATAGTCTGAAAGGCTGCCAACTGTTCATCATTCAGCGAATTTATCAAAACCTCTGCCTTTTGTTGCTGGTACTATTCATCACGTGTATTTGCATTCGTTAATAAAGGATAGTCCGGAAGTTTGAAATGGGAACATTTCATTCCATGCAATGTGAATACCTCTTGAATTTTGTTAAGAGCATGCATTTCACAGTTTACACAGGCACCTTCTCTTTGGTGTAATTTCCAACAGAAATCTTCAATAAAATGAGATTTATTCTCATCCCATAATTTGTCTGCATCAGACGGACATCCAAACATGCATATATATGCAAAAAGTTGCTGTAGTTGTTTGGGCATATTAAGGATGATTGCATCGTCAAGCGTATCTTTCCAGATAGTGTTGTCGATTAATAATCCTCAATGTTTAGCAGCTTCACGAAATGTATCATAAGTTACACCTCCTACAGTTCGCAGATCATCAAAACTTATTGCACCTTTTACATGCAGAAGCAGAAGTCTAAGGTAATATCGTTCTGGTTCTCTAAAGCTCAGTGAACAGTCTACCTAATACTTTATTCCCACCCTTTCGGTGTTTTGTCCACAAAGAATTATTAAACACATAATGCTGTGGAATCTCCCAATAATAATAATTATGTTCATTGGAATCTTCTCTATTCAATAAGAATGAAGTCATCAAAGTCAAGTTATGCCTTTAGCCCTATCTAAAACTTCAGCAAAATCATCGGCATGAAAATACAAATTTTGTTCATTTGGCAAATGAATAGCTAATCTTGAGATTGCATGAGATTGGTCATGCATTAGCATTGCAAAAAGTCTCCAAACAGCCTCAGGAGAGCTCACATACCTGGAGTCAATGAAGTCCTGTACTTCGTCATGATTGATAATATTTTTTTCAGAAATTTGAATATTGGCACAATCGTGCCCTTTATAGATGTATTTAAATAGACATTTGACACTTGTAATAGATGCACAGACTTCAACGTTTATATGACAGTTATATTTAAGGCACAAATCAGGTTATTGTTATGCCCAGATTTCAAGATCCCCAATAGACCACACCAGGGAGCCAGCCGTGTTCGATGCAAAAACAAAGAGTCTTTTATTCAAACCCAGGCTTGGCTCCCCTACCCTCCTTACTGACACAGCAGCAAGTGGCAGAGAGAGGGCTAGCCTGGTTCCTTACTGACACAGCAGCAAGTGGCAGAGAGAGGGCTAGCCCGGTTGGAAGAGGAGTTTTATAGGGGGGTGGAGTAAGGGGAGGAGAGGGGACTGTGGGCCCTGCCGATTGGCCAGGCACAAGTCGGTGTCTCGTTACACAGGATGTGGTCATATCTATGGTGTGCACTTCCCTTGATTGTCATTGGTTAGTTTAAAGAAATCCTGGGTGTGGCTAGCAGAGGCTTGGGCTTCCGGGAAGAAGCCTTGCCGAGCACATGGCTGCCCAAAAATGGAGGACCCAGGGTAAGATGGAGGGCGTAGCCCTCACCCTTTCATTTATAAGGGACAATCCGAGTGTTATCAACAACTTTATTTCCAATAGACATGGTGCTATCAGATCTTCATTTGTATTTGGGATATCCATCAATATTTCCAATGGTCGCATTTTGAAATTCTTTCGGATATCCCTTTGAACATTTTCCATTTTCCATACATGGACTATTTGAATTTTGTATTCCACGTGCTCCATGTACCATATTTGATTTTACAATTTGAAAAACTAAAGGACACTGGTCTTCATCCGTAATTTCTGCCTTAACTATATGTTCAATGTCATCGTGATCATGATGCAATATTTGCACCCATTGAAGCAAAAGCAAAAGAACTATTTATTGAATGAATATTTTCCATGAAATTTTTACTGTCAGAATTTTCATTTATCATTAACACTTGGAGAGGGGGAAACGAGTTAAGTCGGCTCGCGTGAATTGCGCGTACTCCGCGGGAGCCGTCTTTAACTCGGTTCATATAGATTTGCGGTGGAGTGCGGGAAACGTGTAAACTCAGGCCGATTGTAACTGCGTATTACCAAATATTTGTTTGTAATCCACCCTTTTGGTGGATGGAACAAAACCAAAAGACAGAGCCATCTTATATTTTGGCGGGAAATTCACCCCACACCGGAGTGTTAATATTTTTAAATATGCCGGGTGTTCTGGAAAATGTATATCATTTGGAAAAACTTTATCTTTGCTACAACATCGAGTAAATTTTCCATCAGATGGTTTTTCATTGGAGAAATTTAGTGATAGGCAAAATTCACATCGAACAGTCATTCCACCACAACTATGTTCGATAATTGCATCCTCATGTACTCCATTTTCACTGTGAAGGCAGTTCCTACCGGTATTGGTAGTACTTGTTGATGACTGTTCTCTAGACATATTCTGTCATCGCCACTGCTTTCTTTCAGCTTCAGAGGCACATTGGTCTTCAGACATTTTCTGTCAATGACGCCGATTTCTTTCGGCGGCAGAGCTATGTTGTGCCAATAGTTGGTCCTCAGACATATTCTGTTGACGACGACGCTTTCTTTTGGCTGCAGAGATACCTGGTGCCAAGAGTTGGCCTTCAGACACATTGTGTCGCCAACAATGGCTTCTTTCGGTTTCAGAGGTACTTTGTGCGAATAGTTGGTCTTTAGACATATTCCCGCCGCCCTGCTGTCAGGGTCTGGAGTGCGGGTGAATGGATTCCTGGCTGTCAGCCCACTGACAGCAAGCTGACCAAGGGCTGATTCTGTGAGGGATGGGGCTCCTACCGCCCTGCTATGTGGGTCCTGGGTGCGGGGTATCAGTCTCCCTCCTCCTTCCTGTCAGAGTCTGGGGCGGCCGCAGGACCCAGAGTCAAGTCTCCACCCACCTGCACATGCCTTGAAATCACTTGAGACCCAGACCTGGCCGGCCGGACCCCCACTGGGTGAGACCCAGACCCACAGGCAGCACAACTGTCAAGCCCCCAGGGTCACTTCAGCGCTGGGTGGGGTCAGCGCTGGGTGGGGACGCACTGAGTGGGGACACACGCAGGTGCAGGTGCTTGTGGTGGCCTCCGCGGGGCCGTGTCTGGGCCGGGCTGCGCGGAGGCCCTCCTGGCGATCGATTGCGTGACCTTTATGATTAGAGGTCCAGGGAGAAAGCGAGGGCGTTGGGGAGGAATTTTGTCCAGAGGCAGACTCCCTGCGATGCTTGGCTAGGGGGAGCCCAGACAGGTGGAGGGGTGGGTGCGCGGGATGGAGGGCTATCACCTTTCTCTGTGAGGGAAGGCGCGAGGGGTCACTGCTCTGGCCGTTTTCCCACAGGAGATGCCGGACCGCCTGGCTCTGTCTTCGAAGGAGGTTTTCTGGGGGCTCTGGAGGGCTTGGGGGCTCGGAGGGCGGCAGGGCAGGGCCAGGCGGAGGCGAGGGCGGCAGGGCAGGGTGGCGCGCTCAGCCTCTCGCTCCAGGTCCTTGGGAAGGTTGCTTCTAGGTGGCAGCTTAGAAGAAGCATCTTCCGGGAGAGCTGACAGCGCCGCCGCCACCCAAACGTGTTGTATCCGCAGGGCAGGCCTGGGGAGAAGGTGCGGGTGCACGCAGCCTGCTGTTGGTTCCCTGCATTGGGCGTCTGGGCTAATTTGCATATTTCTCTTATTAGATAGGCATTTTGTGTAAGGTTTAACCTTGGAATTTTTTTATTTTTTTAAATATATATTTTATTGATTTTTTACAGAGAGGAAGGGAGAGAGATAGAGAGTTAGAAATATCGATGAGAGAAACATCGATTAGCTGCCTCCTGAACATCTCCCACTGGGGATGTGCCCACAACCCAGGTACATGCCCTTGACCGGAATTGAACCCGGGACCTTTCAGTCCGCAGGCCGATGCTCTATCCACTGAGCCAAACCGGTTTCGGCTAACCTTGGAATTTTACAGTTTCTACAACTTCCTATTAACAGGGAAATATTGTTTTTGCTGACTTCAGTTTATCTAATACCTTCTAGAAGTTTAGCTGGTATATATTAATTTTTTTAAAATCTTGCTTCTTTTTAATGTACTCTCATTGATTCTGTGGTTTTCATTGACTTGTTTCCGAGATATTCATTCAGACTTTCTGTGCGTGATCCTGGCTTGACAGTTCCTTCCCGCGTCCATTTCCTTCTTGATGGCGTGGCCAGAGCTCCAGAGCAGCCCAGCGCGGAGCCAAGCTCGGGGAGCCCATTGGGGAGCCCAGTGCGGAGCCCATTGGGGAACCCAGTGTGGAGCCCAGTGGGGAGCCCAGCGGGGAGCCCAGCGGGGAGCCCAGCGGGGACCTGCTCTGTGTAGAACGGGAGGATGCCAGCAGCTCCTGCAGTGTTTGGTGGCCCCTGGCCACCACTGGCCGTCACTCTGGAGCAGCTCAGTAACAGCAGTTGCTATCACTTCATCATGGAACAAAATTATTTGGGTGACTTGCTGCCTTTCTCGGCATTTTTTGCTTCTCTTTCTCCTCAGCACCTCCGGTAGGTGTGTTCTTCCCACTCCTTAGCTTCTCCAGTCAGACTCTCCCCCTTGGAATCTGGCTGTATCAGTCTGTCCGTCACCTGCCTTCCCTACAGGCCTTTTGTCAGCGCGCACTCAGCATTCCTCCCAAACCCCCGAGCTTGCTCAGCGGCGGGCTCCTGAGGGATGAGGACCGACTGGCCAGCTGCAGCGGAGGCCACGCTGCCCTGGGGACCAGGGCGGGGATGTGAGCGTGGGGCCTCGGGTGCGGCGGTGGGGGGGGGGGGGGCAGCCTGCCGGAGCCTCTGCGGGTGCTGGGGGGGCTGCCAGGCGCCCCTGCAGGCCTGAGCTCCCTGCTCGTCCCGCCCCGCCCCCCCACCGGCCACAGCCACAGGAGGGAGAGGCGGCGGGAGGAGGCCGCAGCGCTCACGGCCACCGCGCTGCCCGGTGGAATCCAGTGCGGGAACCGGGCGCATGGCAAGGCAGCGACAGGCCGCTTGGGCCGGCT
>NW_005871375.1:75546-114160 GCF_000147115.1 Myotis lucifugus | reverse complement strand
GGGTGGTTTATGGGCCAACAGGACAGGACGGCAGCAGCTGTGAGACCTGGGGGGCTGTGACATCGCTGCCCGCTGCCCTCCAGGGACCTGCCCGCGCCGGGGGCTGGCGGTGCCCTGAGCACCCACAGGAACCTGGGTGCAGACCTGAGCCTCGTCGGGGTCCCCTCCGCAGGCTCCAGGCCCACTTCATGCTCGCACTCGTCGGGTCTGCCCTTCTGCTGGGCAGCTCGCTGTGAGGCAGTTCTCACCAAAACCCCCGGAGTGTGAGGCGCTGGCAGCGGGCCTGGCCTTCCTGGGACCCTCTCTCAGGCGCTAGAACTAAAGGCACCTCTGGCTCGTCCAGGGGAACAAGCAGCTCCTGTTCTTCAGCCGGAAACGCGTGTTTCTCCTGGGTCCGCGGGAGGAAGCCTCATGGGAGGTTGAGGGCCCGCAGATCGCCTTGGGGGTAGTCGTTGTGTTGGGCCCAATGTAGTGCCTGAGGCTGTCGGTGTTCATGCAGAGCAGGTTTAACTGACTTTGTGAAAACAAGTCTGCTATCATCTCAGGGCCATGAGGACGTCTGAAGCTCTGCCCCTGCAGACTTTTTCCACGTAATGTGGTTTCACAGTAATTCCTCCCTGATTTTTAATCATCATCATATACACAGAAGGCTTCGTTCTGTTCTGCCCAGTATTGATGCCTTTTCCACCATTTGCCTCCTGAATTATGTAGATAAAACAGAGCAGTGTTTTGTCTGACTTTCCCTTGTGTACTCTCGTGTCCAGCGGGGGCATGTTGCCTGCTGCACACGTGGCCTGGGTGGGACCCCTTTGTGCCCAGCCGGCCTGTCGCTGGGCTCCCCTGCGGCTGCTGGGTTAGCTCTGAGAATGAAGACTTTGCTCTTATTTGGCATAAAATGGCCATTCCCTCCACACAGGCTTCTGGTCACATTTCCCTCTTCACTCGCCCTGGGCCGAGTCCATGTTTCCTCTTGGACTGTGTCCCAGGTGTCGCTCATATTATTTCTTGTTTTGTTTTCTTTCCAGTTCTGTGCTTTGGATAATTCCTCTTGACCTGTGTTTCAAGGTAATAAATAGTCTTATGTTTTGTTTTTTCCAATATGCTGTTAAATCTGTCCACTGAGCTCCTAACTTTAAATTTTCTATTGTTCATTTTCAAAATTTTCATTGGATTCCAAATCTATTGGATGTCCATCATGATCTATCTTTTCCCTTTTTTTCTTAAACGTATCAATTGTTTCTCTTTTAAATTTCTTGCACACTTACGTCAGTTCTTTGAATACTTGTGGGTTTTCCTCTAATCTGTTCACTTTTCTTCTTGGTTATCAGACACCTTGCCCAGGCACCCGGCTCGCTGGGCTGAACGTGAAGTGTGCGTATGAGACACCTACCACTTTCTTCCGCCTCAGAAGGTTGAGATTGTCCCGGCAAGACCAAGGCTGGGGCATGATCACCTTGGTAAGTTAGGATCTACTTTGGGGTAAGTCTGGAGGCTTTGGGGTGAGGTTTGGTTTGTGGCTTTTCCTGGGTTTTGAGTAACTGTTTTTCCTGGAGGACAGGTCCCTCAGGCTCAGCAAGCCCCAGCGTTTGGGGTCAGATCATTCCTGGTTGCGTGGGCTGTCCTAGAGAAGAAGGCTCAGCAGGCTCTCTGGCCTGTGTCCACTAAATGGTAATGTCCCCCGGCCCCCAGTGCGTGTCCCCAAAACACCTCTAGGTCTCCAAGCACCCGCTGGAGTTGGGCAAAACTAGCCCTGGCTGAGAATCACTGCTCACTGCTTCTTCTCTACGTTGTTCAGAAGGTTCTAACTAGGGCGATGCAGTAGTCGGCGAGACAAGAGGGAAAGGTGTCTAGTTTGGAAAGTGCTAAGTATAGACTCTGAGAGGCCCTGGGAGCAAAGGCCCTCACACCAGGAAGACGCCGGGTGCCCAGGCCTTGGTCTGCACAGGTTCTCCCCGTGACAGGCACCAGCGCTCCTGCAGAGATGGCTGGCTCGTTGTTGGGGAACAGAAAGAGCAAGATGAGGCGGGACCATCTTATGGGCCAGAAAGAAAGGAAGAGCTGAAAAAACAAAGGAGAGAGACGTCAGAGGGACGACCCTGAGGAGAGGTTGCCAATGGCCACATCTGAGGTAGGAATGGACTAAATCACAGAATAAAATAAATACCCATGAATATATGTTGACACAGGAGTGACTGTGTCATAAATAACTGCAGAGAAAGGGAGGTGCTTCTTTATAGTGGAATCCAATTAGTAAATGTAGGAAACTGATGAAGAAGAAAGTGTCCCATGGGGAACAGCGTGTTAGGCCTGCTGGCCTTGACGTGGCCTGGCCACCGGGCCCCTGCACACACACCAGCTCGTCCTCCTTCCCCTCTTCGCATCCACCCTGCCAGCCTCTCCATCCCTGTCTTCATCTACCTGAAGGTCCCTCATTCTTCTTCCGGGCCTAGTGTGGGTGTGAGTCCTCTGAAAGTCTACCCCTGTTTCCCAAGGCCTTTAGTTCTGCACAGACGCTCTCCTGTGTGACAGCCATTATGTTAGCACATTTCTCTTACGTTAGTTTAAATGCTCATCTTACCCATTAGAGACCACAAACCCTCTCAAGGATGGAATTCTGGTTAAGGCCATGAATGTGCTTAGAAACAAGTTCAGTGCCTGAAACAGACTTAAAATTGCCAACAGCAGACATAGTCGGCATTTACAATTGCTCAATAAGCATGCTTACGGATGAGTTGATTCACTGGAGCAGTATTGACCAGAATCTAATTGCATTGCTTTTGGAGACTATAGAAGGGAAGAGAGAGACACAGATAGGAGGTGACAAATAATTTAACAATACTCTTGGGATGCAGTCTGGTTTCTGTGTGTGTGTGTGTGTTTGTGTGTGTGTGTGTGTGAGGAAGAACAGGGATGCTCACATTTTCAAGTCTCCTTAGGCTGACGTCAGACATGATTGTTCATGAGCATCTGAGTCCAGGCTGTCCTGCTGATGTGGGGATGGTTCCCAGGCGCCCTGATCAACATGATCTACCTGAATTTCAAACTCTTTGCAACTGAGAGTCCAAATCTAGATGTCATTAATTGGGCAAAAATTTGAATTGCATTTTATTGTAGAGAAGAAATAAGAACTGTCACTCTTTACACCTGTTTTAAACTCCTCTTTCTGATGGTCTCCATGAAGCCATTCAGCTTTATTTCCTCACGATTGTAACCTTGGTGGCACGGGACACTCGGGCTATCTGTGCCCTTCCTAAGCCCCCGAAATAACAACATATGACCTTGGTTTGTGACACTCATGGTGGTGTAATCACAGGGTGACCTAATGAAGGGTTATTCTGTTTGGGATATAGTATTGGGAGGAAATTCATATTTGTAATACTCAACTATGCATCATGGGGACAGAATAATTTAATTAATCATTGTCATCCAAATGCCTTTGGACGTTCGTGTGTAGAAAGACAGGAGGTGGAGACCCTGAGGTCTGCGGATGCTGCCAGAGGCTGCTGTCCTTATTTTGATGATTTCCCTTCATTGAATGTGTTTTTATTTAGCTGAAGAGTGTCAGTGCTTTTGGATTCATTATATTATTTTTAAAATGTGAATAGGTCTTAATAACTACTGTTGGGACGCACTACACATCTTTAATTCAGTAAGAAAAATAGCTAATGGAAGAATTTGAGACTTAGTTTCCATCGATGATAGAAACGTGTGAAGGTTTTTACAGCTGTGGCTGGAGGACAGATAATTAGCTCCACGTGGACCCAGACAAAACCGAGATCAGAAAGGGACCTCTGAAAAAAGCGACACACAAAATTAATTCAAAACCTACATGTCCTCACGAGGGAGAAATTGAACACAATTGGATGCAGGCAGCTAGCTGAGCTCATCAATCAGCAGACAGGATTCCTTCTTTGGGATGAAGAGAACATGAAACACGGAGGAGGGTGAAGGAATGCGAGTGCAGGCTCACTGACGAGGGATGCTGGAGTTGCCAGTGATTACCGACCTGTACAACCCTTTATAACTGCTGCAAAACCAAATATCTGTGAGGTTGACATTATCTGAGATTCTATGACATGAGTTCAACTTTTCAATTATACATCAGACACACATGTCATAAGAAAGTAATCAGGACAATAGATTAAAAGAAGTGCCCCCAAAAGAAACTAAAGTGTGACTGTTATCATCATAATTAGCTAGTTTATAATATTAATAAGGAAAGAGAGGAGAGGGGGAGCCAGGCATATGCATGGTCACCTGGGCAGCATCATCAGGAAGTTACAGCTTCCTGCCCCCCAGAACCAACCACCTGCCCACTCCATGCGGACCCCTGGGGGATGGGGAGATGGGCGCCTGTGCAGTGAAGTCGGGGTGATGTGTAGAAAGTGCTTGCCTGCAGTCTAGCCAGGGAAACAATGGGGTGGCTAGGAGGTGGCACCACTGAGAGCTCACCAAGTCCTGGAAGGGCGAAGTCCCGCTTGTTTGCCATGTGCTCCTGTGATCCCTCTCCACAGCCGGTGCCCTTCAGCCACCACCTGGCCCAGGCCCTGCGGGCCCAGGCGCTGGGCTGCAGCCGGAGCACGGCCAGCTGGCAGATGCCGGGCTGGGCTTTCACACGGAGCGGAAGCTCTGGGCAGCCGCCTTGCTTCTTGCCTGCTGAAGGCAAGCTGAACTCTTCCATGGCAGGGTGGATGGAGCTGGGACCTAGAGGGGAACCCCTAATTTTACATCATCAATAAAGTTTTCCAGGAAACCTCATTCTCCCAGGGGGCCCTCAGGAATTCTTTTCCCCGTGGCACCCCAGGAACCCCACTTCCACCCATAACACTACACAAGCAATCTGAAAACAAAGAAGTTGCCTGTACATGCGGAGCTTTACTAAGCACAAAAGTGCTGTTTTATGAGAAAACCAAGATGGCGGCATAGGTAAACACCAGAAATTGCTGCCTCCCACAACAAATTCAAAAATACAACTAAAAGACAAAATGGACATCATCCAGAACCACAGGAAGGCTGGATGACTGGAAATTCTACAAATAGAAGGAAAGAGAAAAGTACACTGAGACTCAGAGGAGGTGCAGAAGTGCAGAGGAACGGAGGTGCACGCGGCAAGGGCTGGCAACTGAGGACGCGGCTGTCGTTTTGAATCGGGAGGGAGTCACAAGCCCCCAACTGCTCTGAACTCCAGTTCCGGGCAAGTCTCTGGGGACCTAGACTCATACGGGGAGAAACTGGACTGTCTGGCAGCGGGCAGAACTAGGAACTCGAGGGTGGCTTCCTCTCAGAGGTGCTTGCAGCGATTACCGAGACACTGAGATGCAGGGCCCCTTAGGGCAGGGCTGAGGATCAGCCAAGCTGCTTGCTCCGCCCTATTGATTCCCTGAGATCCCACCCCACCCAAGGTGTGGCAGAGGCTTTTGCATATTAATGCCCTGGCCCTTTGCAATCTGAAAATTACCTAACAAACTGCAACTGGGCCAGACAGACCCAGAACTTCCAAGAGAAGGCCCAAGGCCCCACAGCAGCTTACATTGCTTCACAGCTGGGCCTCATCTGGGCTCCTCCAAACCCCAAACAAGGAAGGGGAATCTGCAGATCTCTTCATAGCTCCTGCTGGGTAGCCTCAGGCAGAGGCTAAATTAGCACCTCCTTAGATCCAAGAGCCAGTGTACCCAGTGGTCAGAGTGGGACCATCCAGATTACAACTCCTCAGATCCATAAGGGACACACTCAGGGGGCAGACTCAGTGAGCACCAAAGCCCCACTGAAGCAAGTCTTGCCTCATAAGGGTGTCTTCAGCACAGAAGTTCTCCCACTGTAGACACAGCTGACTCTCACAGCCAATTGGCCTGGAGGTCAATTCCTCCCAATGATACCTACAACAATCAAGGCTTAACTACAATAAGACTGTGCACAAAGCCCACAAAGGGGTGCACCAAGAGTGTCCACCTCAGGTAATTGGGGAGGCTGAGCCACTGGGCCGTATAGGACACCTAGCACACAAAGCCACTCTACCAACACAGGGAAGCATAAAAAATGCGGAGACAAAGAAACAGGTCACAAATGACAGAAATGGAGGAAAGCAAACTACTGGATATAGAGTTAAAAACCACCGTTGTAAGGTTTTTCAAGAATTTTCTACAAACCGCCGATAAATGTAGTGAGACCCTCAAGAAATCTAGTGAGACCCTCGAGGTTATGATAAAGGACCAACTAGAAATTAAGCATGCACTGACTGAAATAAAGGATATTATGCAGAGTTCCAACAGCAGACTAGAGGATCGCAAGAATCAAGTCAAAGATTTGAAATACAAAGAAGCAAAAAACACCCAACCGGAAAAGCAAAATGAAAAAAGAATCCAAAAAACGAAGATAGCGTAAGGAGCCTCTGGGACAGCTTCAAGCGTACCAACATCTGAATTATAGGGGTGCTAGAAGAAGAGAGAGGGCAAGATATTGAAAACCTATTTGAAGAAATAATGACAGAAAACTTCCCCCTACCTGGTGAAAGAAATAGACTTACAAGTCCAGGAAGTGCAGAGAACCCCAAACAAAAGGAATCCAAAGAGGACCACACCAAGACACATCATAATTAAAATGCCAAGAGCAAAAGAGAGTACCCATACGACTGTCAGCTGATTTCTCAACAGAAACTTTGCAGGCCAGAAGGGAGTGGCAAGAAATAGTCAAAGTGATGAATAGCAAGAACCTACAACCAAGATTACTCTATCCAGCAAAGCTATCATTCAGAATTGAAGGTCAGATAAAGAGCTTCACAGATAAGGAAAAGCTAAAGGAGTTCATCACCACCAAACCAGTATTATATGAAATGCTGAAAGGTATCCTTTAAGAAGAGGAAGAAGAAGAAAAAGGTAAAGATACAAATTATGAACAACAAATACACTTCTATCAACAAGTGAATCTAAAAATCAAGTGAATAAATAATCTGATGAACAGAATAAACTGGTGATTATAATAGAATCAGGGGCATAGAAAGGAAGTGGACTGACTATTCTTGGGGGGGAAAGGGGTGTGGGGGATGCGGGAAGAGACTGGGCAAAAATCGTGCACCTATGGATCAGGACAGTGTGGGGGGGGGGGTGAGGGCGGAGGGCGGGGTTGGAACTGGGTGGAGGGGAACTATGGGGGGAAAAAAGAGGAACAACTGTAATAATCTGAACAATAAAGATTTAATTTAAAAAAGTGCTGTTTTAGAAAGGTAATTTTCTATCATTACTCTGTTCTGAAAGCATAGTCTTGTGAGAATTCTAAAGCTGATTATACATAATTTAAATATGATTTCTAGTTTTCTGGATTGTGAAGTCCATGTATGCTATAGCAGAAAATGAGTTTTGTTGTGGAGTGATATTTAATTCACACACTGCTTAGCATTGACTTTGTGTATGGCTTGTGTGGACAAGCAGTTGTACTGAGGTCAGATAATATTATTTATGAAGAAAGAATTCAAATAATAAAGATATTTCATCTGGGTTATGGTGACATGCTGGGAGAAGATTTAGTTTATTTAATGAATGTAATACATCAAAGTTATACAACAAAGTTCTCCCTTATTATTACGGCACATTTAGTCACTGTATATAAGAAATGTTATTTCACAGCCTAACATGATTAGGTAAAATAGAAAACACCTTTAAAAAGGTAAGTTTTGCTTAACACAAGTTGTAAAAAGTTCTAAATGTTTAAGTTACCAAAAATGAGCCCCATATTTGCATTTCACCAATGCCTAATTAGCAAGACCTTTAGCAAAGCAGGGATTCTCTCTATAATTAGGCATAAAATATGCTTCTCTTCAAAGTTAAATTCAGTACCACGTTGTAAATACCCAATGCTGAAACGGGGATGTACTGGGAGGTGAACGCTTAACTTTACCATCAGACTCCAGGTCAGCTCTGTTCCCACCTGTAACACTGCAGGGTCTGTTCTGACGGGGAAGTCAAAGGGGGTCCTTGTTGACCCCGCTGGGGTGGGGCCAGCACCTGTCCCTTTCCTTTCTGAAAATAAAAGGGCCATTCTGAGAGCAGAAAGCTTTTATTGATCATGATACACTTCAAATTGGTTAATTACTAAGTGTGATTATTGAGACAAAATTGAATCATTTCTTGTGTTTCTATCAATATAATTGAGTTCAAATAATTGAAAATTGCACATCTATGCGAGGTTCACACATCCTTTCCCAGAAATTATGGAGCAAGGCAGACATGCACATCCAACTTCAAGACTTACTGGAAGTCTACCCTGTCCGTCAATGTGGTATTGGTGCAAGAGTAGACAGTACAGAGAGCCCAGGAATAGAACCACTCGAGTATAGTCAAAATATATAGATTTTTGACAGAGCAAAAGTATAGTAAAAAGATAGTCTTTCCAAGAAATTGTGTGGACAAATAAATGTCCACACAGGCAGTCTTCGGGTTACGTCGGTCGTTTCGTGGTTGCGCCGCCATCTCCCATTTATTTTTATTAAAAAAAAAAAGTTCTGTCATTTTGACGTATGTACATATGTGCTTTATGTTTATTATTATTTATTTACCACAAGTAAAGGTCAGGAATTGTTATCTTTCTTTTAAATTTTTTTTACTGTTTCACTTCATTACTGCTGTGTATGTGCTCCATGTGAGTGACATAGGTGCTTATGTAGGTGGGTTCCAACTTACAGTGAAAATCACGTTCCAACATAACCCGAGGACCTACTGTATACAAAAATGTCCCTAGTAGAAATTGTACCTTACATAAGCAAGTCAGGATAGATCATAGACCTACATGCTAAAGATAAAACTATAAACCTAGGAGAAAGTCTAGGAGAAAATGTAGGTAGTCTTGCACTTGGCATTGACATTTTAGACATAATACCCAAGTAAAACTCATGAAGGAAAAAAAATTAGGTTTTATTAAAATTTAAATTTCTGTCCATAAAAGACACTGTAAGAAAATGAAAGACAAACCACAGACTGGGGGAAAAATGCAAAACATTCAAAGAATTGTTAAAACTCCACTGTGAGCAAACAAACAGCCTGACTAGAAAATGGGCCTGACTAGAAAATGGGCAAAAGATGGAAGAGAAACCTTACCCACAGGCTATGCAGGTGGCCAAGAGCATGGAACAATCTAGCATCTCAGTCATCAAGGAGTTACAGGTGTAGGCAGACGTGATCCCTCCACACACCGGTTAGAATGGCTGCACTCAGACTCAACTGCCCCAGGAGTGCCCGTGAGGCTGGGGCCCAGGACCCTCATGGGCAGACTCACCCTGGTCACTGCTTTGGGAGGCAGCCTGGCCATTTCTCATAAAGAAGACACAGTTTTACCCCACAGCTCAGCCATTTACATACCTGAGAGGACAGCTTATGTCCAAAAACCGCGCCTGAATGTTTTTAGTAGCTTTATCCTTAATCACTCAACCCTGGAAGCAGCAGGATGCACCGGGACAGTGTAGATCAAGCATGTCAAACTTGCGGCCCACAGGCTGCATGCAGCCCACAACGAATATTTTTGCAGCCCAGCCAAACAGTATGTAAGAAACATTTTAATAAAAATTTCCTAACTTAATTTTTACAATATCCTGTTATACATAATCTATATATATAAAAGTCTAAGCGACCATTATGACCAAACGACCGCAACGACAGGAACAACCAGTCAACCAGTCGACCAGTTGCTATGATGTGCATTGACCACCAGGGGGCAGATGCTCAATACAGGCGCTGCTCCCTGGTGGTCAGTGTGCTCCCACAGCCAACCTCCCGTGGCCCCTCCCGCGGCTGGCCAGCCCCCCCCCCCCCCCCCATAGGCCTCAATCGCAGGCCAGGCCGAGGGACCCCACCTGTGCATGAATTCATGCATTGGGCCTCTAGTTATTAATAATGAACTACAACGTTTGCTAATGACTGATTACTATAATCATGTTGCATTCATTTCCCTTATGTGCCTTACACGCAGGTGCGCTATTTCTCTCCACTAATACTAGCAGCGAATATTTTAGCAGCTGATGGCCACATGATTAGTCTTGGATTGACTTGTTTGGTGTGTGCAACAGGAAGTATTCCGCTTTCGGAGAACAAGAAAAATAGGTTTATTTGCTTTACGCTTATTAATTTGTGCAGTTATTCAGTGTCTGGTAAGTTAATGTTCAAGAAAAAATATTAATTTTTATTAAAATGTTCAATTATTTTATGTTAACAATGACTCATTTATTTCAGCCCTTTGTATTCATCATGTCTCTATTGGAATAAACCTACGTTTCTATGAAAATTGAGCTTTTGTTTGTTTGCGGCCACATATGCTTACACCTTGCTCATTTAGCCCGTGGTAGCCTTGGAGTGTGACATGCTGAGTGTAGGTGAACCCCAGTGCCCCTGGCAGGCCCTGGTTTCCAGGGAGGGGAGAGTCGGGCTCTGGCTTCGGGTGGAGCAGGATGCAGAGGCTGAGTGAGCGAGGGATCAGCACTAGGATTTGTGTTTGCCCAGGAGCCAGGCTGTGCTGACCACATGCTGCAGCTGTAGCCACAGAGGCTAAAACGTCCTTGTTTGTCCTCATTTTTGTTTCCTGTGGTTTTTGTCTGGATCTTGCATTTTCTTTTAGCTTTAGTCCCCTGTTACCACACAGGAGCCTGGGGAAATGGTGGCGAGGGTCTGGGGTGGGGGACGTTCTATCTCCTACATGTCTGGTAATCCCAGGCCCTGACCTTCACCATACCACCTTCCCCTTCGGTGGGACAGGGAGGCCCCAGGGGCCGGGGCAGGGTGGGTAGGCTGGGAAATCCAAGGTCTCTCAGGCTCCCCTCACCCTTGGGGGCAGGCTTCATCGCTGCCAGAGAACACTGGGCTGTATTTAAATGACGCCCTGCTCCCTGCTACTTCCTGCTTCCTGCTTCCTGCAGGAAGTAGGAGGGGTTATCCCACCCTCACCCTCAGCACCAGGTGGGGCTCCTGGAATCTGGAATTAAAACTTCTGAACATGGAGACTCCTCCCTCCAGCTGACACCGAGGAGTTTTTAATCTGCCTTTTTTTTTTTTTGGCGAGGGACTCCAAATATTCATATGTTCAGAATTTTTAGCCAATTTTTTTTTAACATTCCTCACTTCTTTCCAGAATCCTTTTTAATGTCTTTCTTCATTATTTATTCTGTATTTTCCAGGTTCTCCTCCTCCTGGCACTCTATTTGCTCAGCCATCTTCCTGCTGCGCCCCTCCTCTCCGGGGAGGCCTCACCCCTGCGCTGATGGGGCTTGGGTGAATGCTGGGGGGAGATGGACGACGGGAACAAACCACAGCTGGACTTGCAGATAAGATTACAAAGTGTAGTTGGTGCATCTGCTAAGATATAATAATAGTAATAATTAGGCTAGAAATAATTAGTGGAGCAAGTAATTCATTTGGTATTCACCATGACCATATGACACAGTTGACATTATTATCCCTATTTTACCAATGAGGTAACAGGCAGAAAAACAGCTGAGAGATAGATCAAGGTCATATCTCTGGGAAGTGGTAGAGAGACAGAATATGTAAATATTGTAAAAAAAATGTTTTAAATGCTGACATCTGCTGACAAAGAAACTGAGCCCTGGCTGGTGTCTCAGTGGTTAGAGTGTGGGCCCATGCGCTGAAGGGTCTTGGGTTGGGTTCCTGGTCAAGGGCAGGTACCTGGGTTGTGGGTTCGCTTCCCACCCCCTAGTCGGGTGTGTGCTGGAGGCAACCAGTGGATGTGTCTCTACAGTGGGGCCTTGACTTACGAGTGTCCCGACTAACGAGTTTTTCAAGATGTGAGCCGTCTCTCGGCCGATTTTTTGCTTTGAGTTGCGAGCTAAAATTCGGGTTACGAGCCAGCTTCAGATACCCCACCGCTAGTTGGCGCAGCGAACGTCACAGTGAACGCCACAACATCAGCCCAGCATCACGTGTCTCACTCGTTCACAATTGATTTGACGTACGAGTAATTTGAGTTACGAGCTCCGTCACGGAATGAATTAAACTCGTAAGTCAAGGCCCCACTGTATTTCCCTCCCTCCCTCCTTCCCTCCCTCCCTCCCTCTCTCCCTCCCTCCCTCCTTCCCTCTCTAAAAAGCAATGGAAAAAATACCTTCTGGCAAGGATTAACAAACAAACAAACAAAACAAATCCGAGACACAGAATAGGCTGTCAGAACGGATGGAGAATATCAGACCTCCGGCGAACCTCTTTTCTTGGCTGTTAGGGTGTTCTTAAGCTTAATCATCATTCTTAAATCCATTCTTTATGAATTCCCTGCTTTTATGCTAATGGTGCATGTTATTCAATAAACAAAACTGATATCAAACCAGCCTTTGAAATAGCAATGTCCTTTATAGAAAATTTAGGAAACTGCAGGAAGCTTCTGTAAGGAAATTTAAAAACTGTGCAGCCTCATGGTGTCATTTGTTGAATTACAGTGTTTTCTCCCCATGTATACTTTTAATTTCTTTGTAATGCATATCTAACTACTAACTTCTCAAACATAAATGCGTATGTTTCTAATGGTCTAAGTTACTATTGAAAAGTGGCCTTTGTGTCTTTGCTGTGAGCTTTAAAAGCAGTCAGATGTGGGACTCTGTGGCTGAGAGAAGGACCGACATGGATTTGAACTTACTGGCCTGTGGTCGGCGTAGTAGGTGGGGGTTTCCCAGGGGTGGCATGAGGCAGGAAAGAAGGCAGAAAAAGAATCCTGGGCAGGGGCGGGGGGGGGGGGGGACGACTAGCTAATAGAGGGGTGTTCTCATCACCACTGAGATGAAGGGCCTGGAACTGGGAGGAAACCAGGCTGAAGAGTGGCAGAGACCCCTGACGTGGGACCGTGGGCACGGGCTGCACTGGGCAATGGGCCTCCTCCCAATCTTACCAGGAAGGTCTCAGGGGCGCAGGACTGAGGGGTTGGATGACGGGAGAAACTAGGGAAATGACAACATGGAGGAGCCACAGACCCGATGTGAACACAGAGCAGGCCCTGGTGCGCAGGATGGCGCTCACGGTGGATGCCAGGCATCGCTCCAGCAACCGGCACTTTCGGCCAGTCTGTCCCCCACTCCAGGGGTTCTGTAGACACAGCCCTGTTTCAACCGAACAAACAGAAGTCCAAAGACAGTGAAGAAAGAATGGCTGTGCAAACAGCTCTTATTCTTCCATATACACCCACGACATACTCACCTTTCGCTAATACATTCAAAGTCATTTATTATTGGGATGAATGTCTGATAGGTAAATGATACTCGTTTAGGATCATAACTAGTGGAACACACACTTGTTTCTTTATTTTTAACGGAACCTGCTTTCAGTGGAGGGAAGCATGCTGCATCCGTGAGAGCTGCTCCTCAGTTCTGTGCTCAGCTTCCGGCAACCACAGGAGCTGCCGAGGCCTGGGATCGCAGGGCTGTGTGAGGACCAATCGGCGGATCCTCCCAGGCTATCAGGCCCTTGGCAGCTTGCCGATTGGCGGGTATTAAGTGCTTTGTGAACATTTCCAAAGTAATCATTTATCAGGCCCTGTATTTTGCAAGTCAGGTCAATCCTGTCACATATTTTGTTGTGAGAAAAGCCCTGCGCAGGCTCCTGAGTGGCGGCTATTTGGGCGCTGGGGTGGGCAGGCTGAGAAGGGCCCACTGAGAGCTAAGAGGGTGCTTGCCCCACCTGTGGTGCAGTTTGGGCAATTCCGAAGCATTTGTGGAATTTTATTTCTTAATCAGCTTAGCACACTATGAGTCAGAGATGATCTGTCTTTATGAAAACCATAAACTTCATGCTGGAAACGGTTTGTGAGGGGCCAGAATCACCAGCAGTGGTCTGTGCTGTAAAAACAGACTTTAGAGAGTTGAGGAAGAATTCCTGGGGTGACTTTTGCAAAAACAATGCCAGGGCCGTGAAGATAGTTTATTTAAAAATACCATCCCCACTAAATCAAAGTGTCATCATGTCTCTTTAAGGCATAATTTTCTTTTAGTATATCTGTGTCAATCCATTTTTATTTAGCACATATTTTTTACTGACTACATTAACTTCCATTGTATCAATGCCTTGATTCATTTATTTATATCTCATTTGAAGTTCAGATTGCTCCCATTGCTTTACTATTATAAATATTACTTTGATACACATCCATTTTATATAAGCTTACAATATTACATTAAGATAATTTTCTTAGACTGGAATTATAGGGTTTAAAAGAATGCAGGATTTTTATGGTTTTTGTAGTGTGCCTTCTCAGTGCATCCCAGAACCCTTGCACCATTTTAACTCTCACCAGCAGTGACTAATGTTTAAGGTAGGCCTGGATCTCCAACTAAAAAGGGAGTGAGTGTGGTTAGAATTTTAAGGATACATGATCTATGACATTTCATAGTAAGGTTATTTCAGTAAAAAAAACAAACCCTGGTAAATGTAGAGGGATCTTTTAAGAAGAAATATCAATATGCTTTATAGTATTTGAGTAAAATCCATTTTCATTAGCTGTGCTTTGTTACCTGCAATACAGAACAAAGAAAACATTTTTAAATGGATATCAACATGGTTCTTAATCGAGAAATATATATAGTTGGAAAAAGCACTCTGGTATCTGTATGGCAAAAAAACATGCCATTTCAAAAGCAATTCCTTCCTGTCATTTGAGTACCTCTCTCATTTAAAGATAGCTCTGGGTGTGAAAACACTCCTAAGCTTGGAGTTGTGCCTTTCAGAATTCCAGTTGGTGGCTACATTGCTGGGGTAGGAACCCTTGAGCTCTCTGGTGACTAATTAGACAAGGACTAAGGACATTCCTGAAGGGAACACAGGATTCATGTAGGTTTTGACCTAAATATGTGGGAGCCATCCAGAGGGGCTATCTTTAGACTTGCAATTCTTAGATATGCTGTGAATGTGAGAGTACCATCAGAACATGCCTGATGTGATCAGAGATGGGCTAGAACACCAGATGCCCTCACGAGACGCCAGAAGGCAGGTGATCAATGTAACACTTCCCTAAGCTAAAGCAAAGTTCCCAAGCAAACTAGGAAAAAGGCACTAGTGAAATTGAAAAGTCAATTCAATTAGAAATATTTATTTCAAAACAATAGCTAGTGAGGGGTACCAGAATATGACACCCCAAAGTATACCTCTGTGGTTTATGGATTATTTTGAGCAAAAGGCCATGAGAACCAGCAGGAAAGGGTCTAAAAAGGAACCCAGTTTCCCTTTTGTAAAGGAAACTTATTAAATCTTTACATCAGCACAGGTATCCCCCCCTCCAGGACGAGGATGAGGCCCTGGGCCACTCTTAAGTGGGGAGGCCACAGGCTTAAATCTATGCCAAACCTTCCGGAACAATCCATGTTTATCCCACCTTTCCAGGTCTCAGGTCCCCTCCCACAGCTCCTTCCCCACCCAGAGGCACCCCAACCCTTTTTCTTTTGGCCTAAGACGCTCTTTCAGCCCAAGTTCTCACCCCATTGTGTTCCTCACCCCGGAGCTCCCTCGTGTGCAGGGCCACATGCTACTTGACGCGGGTTTATGTTGCTCTGGTTAGTCTGTCGTTGGACTGTCGGACTCGCAGGCTCCTCGGAGACCTGAGATGGCTGCGGAGGAAGCTTTTCTCTCCCACACCAGCTGGTGCCTCGCAGGAGCAGTGCATGAGGAGGGCAGCTGACCTAACAGGCACAGGGGCTGGGAGGTTATCAACAAAAATCAAAATTATGTAAATTTGATGTTTTTAAGTAGAGAGTCACTGGAAAATACCAGGACTGCTACAAGTACTGGGTAAAAGGGACACCAACAGCTTCCTCTTCGTGCTACCCAGAACAACGTAGAGGCTCTGACGGCAAACAAGATTGCATGTGATATCAAATAAGAAACGTTGAGTGTCTACATAGAGCTGAAAATTGAGTTGACTGGAATTAATGGGGACTTGGTATATTTTTGCATTTATTTACATTTCTCAAAGAGAAGATTTAATAACTCTAAGAAGTCATCTTCTATCTAGTCTTTATGTTGAATGCAATTGCAATAAAATAAAATGACATATTAATTAGCAAAGTGATTTTAAATGTTTTTCTGGAATAAAATGAAAATGTGAGAATAACTAAACTGTACACATGCTCCTCCAAATATCAAACTTAATGTAAAGCTGAGAGAAGGAAGCGCGGGCGCCGGCACAGAAGGGACAGGACACTGGCGCCTGGGGCACAGCCGGAGGCCCCGTCCACTCAGCGCAGGGAGGCCCCGGGGAGCCGTGTCCTGCAGATGCTTGAAAGCAATGAAATAAACACATAAATGAGTTTAAACAGCATCTCACGTCACATACCAATACAATTTCTAGATTTAAAAATGCTTGTAACACATCATACCTTAAGACAACAGGAATGCCAGTGATTATTTGATCTTAGAGTAGACAAAGCCTATGAAATAACACAATAAAAAATTTAAAAACAGGAAGCACTACAGGGAAACTTAATGCTACTATCACTTACCAAGTTGCATAAATGAAGAAAATAAACACGGAAAAAAAACAACTGGAATATATGTGAAGGCAAAGGGTTAACTCTCCTAACACCAAACATACGAAAAACGGTCCAAGGACACAAATGAGCAATTGATTTTCTAAAGAAAGATAGAATTTGTCATGAAATACTTGAGAAATAACGTTCATCCTTCTTAGAAATCAAAGAAATGCGTTTACCATAGCAAAGCTCCGCCCCTGCCTCACACATTCTGTGCCTGTGGCGATCCGGGTGAGCCAAGATGGCTCGCTCCTGGCTCCTGGCTCCGGGCTGCCGGTCCCCAGTGCGTCCCTCTGACGCACACAGCAGGCACCGAGGGCCCAGCGCTCACCTGCAAGGATGCCAACACCCCCGTGATCCGGGCATCATTTCCTTAAATGACTACATGAGCCCCTGAGACAATCTACAGTTATGTGGCTCACAGTTTACTGTTTTACCAGGACGTAAGCAAGACTTTTAAACGGATAACTGTCTCCCCCAAATTTTTGCCAAAATAAAAATTAGGCAAATACTATTTTTATTAACTTCCAGAAACACTTAGCAGTTCTGCGTTCTGGCTGTCACGGTCTGTTACGTTCTAAATTGATCTGGCTCTTCTGGTCGCCACGGCGACGCTGCCTGTGCTGCCCGTGGACAGCGGTGCCTGGACGAGGGTTACACAGGAACGCAGGGCAGCCGGGGCGTGGGGACCTGTTTGCGCTGTCCAGTGAGGGGGCAGCATCCTCTTTGCTGCTGCTCCCAGGCCCGTGCTCCTCCGTCTCAGGGTAAACACGTTTTTCACGTGGAGGCCCAGCCCTTTCAGCCACCGCCGCCTCTCCCTCCTCAGCACCACCGCCTCCCGTCCGGCTGGCCCCGCGCTGGCCCTCTGCGCTCCTGGCCTCCGGGTTGGCGCTGACTGGCCAGGGCCTGCCTCTCACTTCCCTGGTCTCCACACCATCAGCGTTGCCTCAGCTCTCAGTCTCGGGGTTTCTTATCTCGGGAAACAGCTCACCTCGGTCCGCTAAGCTCCTTCCACTTGCCTGCTGGGCCCTTCCCCCTCTCCCTCCCCTCAGTTTCCTTCCTCATCTGACCGCCGTTCTGATTTTTTCTGTTCCTAATCCTCCTCAGCCCACGGAGAAGGCAGCCTTTTCCACACCTTGAGCAGAATCGAGGAAAATGGTGTTTGTATCGTTGGGTTCTTAGTGGGAAATACTGGACACAGACTGTGGTGGTGAAACAGCACGGGAAGGGACCAAGGAAGCTGAGTGGGTCCCGCTCTCCAGGCACCTGGGTTCTTAGTCATAAAAAATGCTCAAAGCCACGGCGAGAACCTGTCCTGGGAAGACCCAGCCTTCGCTGGCTCAGACGCAGCCAGGGCACCAGCCCAGCCACCTGGACCCCGCGGACCCGCCTGGGACCCCGCCCACCGCCGGCCGTGACCGCAGGGCCAGCCGTGGGTTTCTGAGACACTGGGCCACACAGCCCACGTGATCTGAGGATGTGGGTCAAATAATAATAAACATCCTTTCCAAGCTCCGGAGCATTCGAGGAAGACAGGAAGGACGACCTTCAGCAAGAGAAACATGTTCTCAGTGTTTATTGAAAAATGCAAGCACAAGTGGCTGTGCAGTTCAGACCCTGTTGTTCAAGGGCAACTGTAAAGCAGGCAGGGCCGTGGCCGCCACGCCACCCCTGCGGCGAGTCTCTCAGACGAGTGCATTTGAGCAATGGAGGTGCTACAGGCTTTCAGTTAAAGAACAACCTTATTGTTTTAGTAGAGCAGACATTATGATGCTATTTATCAAAATGAGATTTTATGTCACTTGTAACTTTTGTTAACTATCCTGATTGTAATTATTAGAATGTAATGCCTTTCAAAAGCATGGTGCTGCTCTACAGGAGATTCATTGCATCTCTGGCTCCTGCAAGCTTTGGAAGGAAAGCCCCAGCTGGGTTCCAGGGTCCCCTCTGGTCCCCTCTGGCCTGTGAGCTGCTGGACGGCGGGGTCTGGCCTGTGCCCAGGCACAGTGATGCTGACTGAGTGCTGTCCGATCCAGCCCTTCATCTCTGCTCCGACGGGTGGTGCCTAGACTGTCTTTGCTGTGACATTCAAGTGTGGGCCTGCACTCGCGTGTGCGTGTGCGTTTCAGTGTGTGGTGTGCATGTGTGAGAGATGCATGAAACACGTGGACAGTGGCAGGAACCACAGTGCCAGCTGCCTGTCCTTCACTGGGCCCCCACTGAGAACCACCCAGACAGCAGTTCTGCGCCAACAGCCCGCCAGGCTCCTGGCCTGCGCAGCCCAGGGTAAAGGCCCCGATGAACCCTAACGCAACCGCATGTGCTGTGGGGACCGCACGCTGCAGCCTGCGGAGCGAAGATCCGGACCCTCCCTCCTGCACAGGCACCGTGAGTCGCCTGGAGCAGCCACTGTCCCGTGGACACCAGGGCCACGTCAATGCGAGGAGCCCGAGGCGGGCACCGCCTGCGACATGGTGGGATGTGGCTGTCCAGGCTCAGCCGCTCTCCTGCGTGGCCTGGGCTCGGAAGCTCAGTGTCCTGAAGGTACAAGTTGTGAGAGCCGGGAAGAATGTGCCAGTTTCCAATGAGCCCCGCGGGGCCCCCCTGTGGCCTGTGAGGGGAAGACAGCAGGCTCGTCCAGGACTTGGGCACTAGTGTGAGGTTTTGCTAAGTTGCTTCCTTTTGCTCCTGACCCTGCACCATCCCCGGCTGCACGGTGAAGTACTTGGCAGTTCTTCTTCCTGTGACGCAGGACTCAGACTCCTGCCCTGGCCGCAGCGCTGGCCGGCACACTGGGCACACTGTGCAGGCTGCTGGCAGGCACGGTGCCGCCTCCGGCCTGCTCAGCCAGCCACCCGCCCTTCCAGCAGCTTCTGGGCACCCCTCATCAGCCCCAGTCAGTGAGGGGAACGCGCTGTCATGCGCTGACTCAGACACGGCTCCCCCTCTCTTACCCTCGCAGGCTGTGCCCTGGGTCTCAGCTTTCAGCACAAAGACTCATCTCTCTCCTCTTATCTCTAATTTCTGATTCAACAGAAGTGACTCAGACCTTGTATGATTATTTCCCTGGGATTCTGGCTTTTATTTGAGTCATGATTTCTGGGCTAGAAACCCTTATAAGTCAAGCACATTCATTATAATCAAACCACCCCGCACGACCAGCACCACCACTTACTGCAAATGGGGTGAAAATCCAGTTTCATGAAGATCAGCATCTTGATCTGACAAAAGATTTCCAATACTCCTATTTCTCAATTCATACAAGATTAATTATCAGATAACACCTAGTGCAGTCTAGTCCCTTTCCCAGGTGCTGGAAATGAAATGTTGAACAACAGATAACAATCCCTGCCCGGTGGAACTTATATTTCTGTGAATAAAGACAGAAAAAGGAAAGTATAATGCATCACATGGCAGTAAGTGTTGGGCAGAAAAAACCCCCGGGGGCGGGGTCCTCTGTCAGTGGTGGGAGGATGGTGCACTATTAGTAGGACGTTGTGGGGCCTTCCCCGGGGAGGTGACCTGAGAGCTTGAAACAAAAATGTGGGCCTTGGAGTCTGAGTTCCTGTCTTGTGAAATCAACCAGTGGAGTCGCGGACAAAGACAGTTAAGGGAACCAGCTTCCTGGGGAAGCCGGTCCTGGGAAAGGCGCAGCTGGGGCTCCGGGAGCAGCCAGTGGGGAGCTCCCCTCCCTGTGACCGGCGGGGGCAGTTAGTGTCCGAGCTAATCCGGGTCTATTGGTCCACATGTGGGGCCACAGGGCCAGGGATGTGCGCCCCCAGGAACGAATGTCAGGAGCCCATTTCATCCTGGGGAGAAGAGGGCGAAAGGAAAGGAAGTGCCGCCTTTTAATTTAGGATGGAGGCAGCCTTGCTAGCTCCTGATTGGTCTTTTCAAAGCATTCTGCCTTAGCAACATCCTCAGGCTTGGTTTGTATGCCTTATGGTTGGTTATCTGCATGCTGTCTGTCTTAGCAATACCCATATATTTCAAAGTTCATGCCTCTGGCAGGCACCCCTTCTTCCCCTCCCAGTTGGGGTGTCTCAGTACCTCTGCCCAGCTGGATTCCTGGTCTCACGTCCTGCCCCCAGGGTCCCCCCCCCCCCCCCGCCCCATTTACCTAACTTGTTTCTGTCTCAAGCTGACCTGCACCAGGTGAAGCAATGAGCTCTTCACGGTCTGGGGAGAAGTTCCAGGCAGAGGGAGCAGGAGCTGCTCTCCATGAGGCGAAAGAAAGCGGGTGTGATGTCCTGGGTGGAGTGTTGGCCCCAAGTTGCTGGTGTGAATTTCCCTAACAGTCTCTCAATGCTGGTTACTCCCGTGGCATCAGTTGTAATGCCAGGTCTTCTATTTCGGATGTTTTCAGTCGTCTCCCTCTTTTTCTTAGTCCAGCTGAATGTTTGTCAACTTATTTACCTTTTCAAAACAAGCAAATCTTGGTTTTATTGTTTTGTTTTGTTTCTAAGTTTTTCCTGGTCTCTATTTTATTTATTCCTGCTCTAATTTTTATTATTCCTTTCTTCTGATAACTTTCAGCTTATTTGGTATATGTGGGTGTGCTTTTTTCAGTTCTTTAATGCATAAAATTAGATTATTTATTTGGGATCTCTCTTTATTTTAATATAGACATTTATTACTATAAATTCCCCTCTTGGTACTGCTTTTGCTGCATCCCATAATTTTTGGTATGTTGTGTATTCATTTTCATTTGACCCATATTTTGTCTAGAAGTTTAATTTTCACATCTTTGTGTATTTTCTAATTTTCACTCTGGTTTAGATTTCTAGTCTCATAATATTGTGATAGAAAAAAGTACTGGGTATGATTCCAATCCTCTTAAATTTCTTGACTTGTTTTATGACCTAACATGTGATCTATTCTGGAGAATGTTCTGTGTGTGGTTGTGAAAAATATATATTTTGTTATTGGGTGAAATAATTTGTATGTTTGTTATATTCATTTTGTCTATTGTATTATTTAGGTCCTGATTCCTTATTGATTTTCACTCTATCTGTTCCATCCATGTTTGAAAGTGGGTCATTGAAGGTTCCTATCATTATTGTATTGCTGGCTTTTTTCCTGCTCTCAGTTCTGTTAATAATTGCTGTATTTATCTAGGTGCTCTGATGTTGGGTCTCTGTGTTTATAATTGTTACTTATTTCTTATGAATTGACCTTTTAATCTTTATCCAGTTTTCTTCTTTATCTTATGTGGCAGTTTTTGACTTAAAGTCTATTGTGTCTGAGTAAAGCCACTTGCACCTGCATGTTCACTGAATCTACAATGAGTCTCTGTGGACACAGCACATAGTGGTCCTTCTTGCATTAACCATTCAGCTGCTCAATGTTTTTTTATTGGAGTTTTTAACCTGTTTACATTTAAAGTAATTATTAATAGGGAAATACTGCTGTTATTTTTTCCACTGTTTTCTGTCTGTTTTGTAGTTCCTTTGTTAAGATTTTTCTCCCTTGCTGTTTATGTTTGTGTTGTTTATTTTTTGTTGTTGTAATAATGTGATTTCTTTTTCTTTTGAGGAACTTCTCTGTACATATATTTTTGTGTATCATGAGGCTTACATAAAACTTCTTATTTTTTTACTGTCCATGATACTTGAAGAAGCCTGAATGAAACCCACTATATACATTTTTTTTTTTGCTGCTGCTGCTGCTTATTCATTGAGTATTTCCAGACCTTAAGAATATGTTAAGGACTTGCCACACAACTGTTCAGGCTTTATTTTTCTTAGATTGCTTCTGAGACTTCTGTGCTTAGGTTGTCATAGACGTGGTTCAGACTTCTAGCTCCACCCTTCTTTGTCCTAGCTGGGTCCGATTACTCTAACTCCGAGGTACTGGAGTGACTCACTTCAGCCTCAGGAGTTTTCTAAGGCATCTCTCTTCACTTTTTTAATATATCACAAGTGAACGAAATTGCAGTAGCACCTCTAAACTTTATTGCTATTTCACAGTCTATGATAAGATCAACCCAATCTAGATCCATGGTTTCTCAACGGCAAGATGGTATCATATGGCACACTATTAGTGCAAGACACTGAGGTTTTATCATTGAGATATGCATAGGTTTTCATCCAAAAGCTGACATTTTACTATGATTAGTTTGTCAGCTCACTATAACTCATGATAATAATAGAAAAATATTATGGCTTTGCAAAAATGCAAATGCTATAACAAGAGGAGTGTCATTTTTTAAATGAGAATTAGTTACATAAGGCAGAGACCTCGCTGACCTTCTCAGGAGCCTGTGAAGAGAACAAGGGCGATGAGGAAATGCTGCCTGTAGAGGTATTAACACAGTCAGTCTGGCAGAGGCACAGAGAACACAGTGACTTTTCTGTTGTTATTTCTCCAGTTTTAAGACGTGAGTTCAAAACAAGGGAACACACATGATATTCCAATTCAACATCAGTAACTGCACTGCTTTCTTCCCGGTTTTCTCGCGTCCCGTGCAGGCCCGTGCCGAGCTGTCTCCCAGCACTTCTTCCTGAGGAAGGTGAGACCTAATGGAGCCTGAGGCTCCTGTGCAGTCACTGGCTTCGAATGTGATGTTTAGAAAAGGCGACGATCTGTGACAGAGATGGGGGAAGTCAAAAGAATTATTTCCAGTAAGTGGTTTTGTGGAGACATAGCATTTTTTGGGAGAAAGCATAAATTATTTTAAAAATATGGTTACTGAAATAGCACACAGCCTGTTTGCTTCATTTCCCCCACAGAAAGCCATGAAACTGCCAGAGGTGAAAGCTGAAATTCCTACTTTTTGTTGGAAGCTGTATTTTTTCACGTAACTCCAATTTTTAGATTCAGTCTATCGGGAAAGTCTTGGTGACATTTTCAGAGTAGCAGGTAAACTTAGCTGCTACGGAGGCTCTCCCCTCGTCGCCGACATGGCAGGGAGATGGGTTAGAAGGCGCGGAGTAAAGCCGGATGCTACTGCTGGAGGTTTCGCTGGAGCTGGTTCTGGGAAACAGCAGCTGTGACTGAACAGAATTCTGTAAAAGACAACTAAATGCATTTATGGACAGGTAAAACCTAAAATCCATTCCTTGCCTCTTTATGTATTAGTATATCTTGAACCTTAAATTTGGCAAACTATTTCTGCTACTTAAGATTAACATATTGGCCAAACTTTTATCAGGGGAAACAAAGGTATTGCTCATCAATGTTCCGGAGGTGACCTATTTTCTTCCTTTCTTAAGCCTTTCTCCATGTAGGAAAGGGGAATAATCAAAATTAGTAGCATCGACATGTAACATCACAGAACTGAGACAATAGTGGAATAGTTATCTTTCTCTACAAATGTGTACATATTATGAATATAAAACTATAACATCCATTTAGAGAACTCGGAGAAGGCCTTGTAAATGCTAATGCTAACACTGTGACTTTTTAATGTAACTTGAGCACCGACCACACCCAGGGGAAGGAAGAAAGAGTCCAGTCAGAGGTGAGAGGGTGGTCAGACATCAGCTCCTTTTGCTTCTTCTCTTAAAGAACCGGCTTCACACAACACAGGGCGGCATGGCCCCGCCCCGCCCCGGCACTGTCCCAAGCTTGGGGGAGTGTTAACCTTATTCAAACAGAGAGCCTCCCCGGGATACCCCTCCCCTCCCCCCACGAAGAGGTCCTCTCCTCCTTCCCAGGCCCTGTCAGGGTGGAGAGCCAGCACTCACCTTCCTGCACCTCCAGGCTCGCAGCCCTGCAGCGGTAGTGGTTACGGTGAGATTCACTCAGCACTTAGGGAGTGCAGAGCTCCTCTCTGGATTTCATTCCACCGGCTAATCCTCAAAAATACTGACTGTGAAGTATGGGTTATTACATACACACTTTATAGGTACTTTACAGACGAGGGAATGGAAGCAGGTTAATTATGCTGCTTGCCACTGTTCAATATGCCATTCAATGAGCAACCCACCTGTTTAGTGATCACACACACAGAACTGGGTTCCAGGACGTGCGAGCTCTAGGCCCCCGCACCCTGCGCTCATCAGAGACACCAGGATTTAGGGCAGGAGTCGCGTGAGATGGGTGTTGCTGTGCAATCCTGCGAGAGCCCATGGATTCCGGAATCCGTGCATTTTATAACAACGGGACACTCCAAAACGCACTGTCCTGGCCCCTCACCCTGCTGGTCTGTATTAGCTTCCCGCTGGGTTTCCTAAACTAGGTGTTCTAGGTGTCATGGCTGAAACGCCACCGCCCTGCTCATCAACATGCCCAATACCCACGTGTTCTTGGGTCTTTAATTCCTTGTGGCAGGCGCCTCTCTCCTGGCTGTCACACACACTGTGCCAGCTTCCTGTGGCCCTGACCCTCTGCTCCCCTCCTCCCGGATAAACACGCCCCTCACAGCAGGTGTAGAAGCTCTCAGGTGGGGGTGGCCTTGACCTCTCCCCCCCCCGCCCCCACACCCAGCCCGCAGCCCCCAGCTGGCTCCTTGCTCGCTCATGATCCGGTGGGAAGGAGCCCTCCTCTGCCCCAGCGTGTTCCCTGGGACATAGTCCCTGCCTCGTGACCTTATTTTTAATGTTTCTCTCTCTCATCATAGTCAGAATCTTCCTTCCTGTCTGGTTCCTTTCCTGCCAATCCCATGTTCAGTTAAAAGCAGGCTCCACTCCCCCACATCACTGGGACTCTGTCTCCTGCCGGCTTAGCAGGGCACCTGACACTGGGACCACTTCCTCACCGCCCATCAGCTTTAAGCTCGCAGAGGCTTGGCTCTGCCTTCCCCATCGCGGGAGCTGCTCTTGCTGAGGCTGACATGGCCTGATTGCTGAGGCCACGGGTTGCTTTTCACTTTCTGTCCCCTTTACGTCTCTGCTGAATCTGATTGTTGAGAAATGTGTTCCTGAAATTCTTCTGTTCCTTTGCTTGGTCAGTGGAAGCAGAGCACTAATGCCTTTGAAACCTCTCTTTCGAGTATGTCTGCAGCTCCTCCCGCGGTTTACTCTTAGGACACATGCCTCCTGGGTTCCTCCCGTAGCTCTCTGCTTACTCAGAGTCTTGGACAAGTTCATCTGCATCATGATGCCATCTACATACGTATGCTTGCGGTGTCTGAACCCGGATATACCAATGCACTTGAAGTGTTTATCACATTTCTTAAGTGTCATCCTGTTCCACCTTCCCCATGAAAACAGCAACGCCCTACAAGCACAGCCTGATGCGCTGCAGGGCGGATTACAGGGATTTACTCTGCGTATCACACCAGCAGCAGCATCCGTCTCCCCAGTGCCTGCCCCGATTCTCAGCACCCCAGTTCCGCCTGGGGCGCCAGGCTCGGTCATGGGAGACGTGTACTCATTGCCTTGGCGACGATGCTGACTCCGCCTGGTTCGTGGGTCCGTATTCATTTTCTGTGATTGTGTAGCAAATGCCCACATGGCAGTGGCGTGAGGCGCACACACCTGTCCTCCCACAGTTCTCCAGAGAGGAGATGTGAGGCTGGTCTCGGGGGCTCACCCTGAGGTGCTGGTGGCTGCCCCTCTCCATGGAGGCTCCAGGGAGGGCTGTGTTCTTGCTCATTCGAGGTGTTGGTAGGACTCATTTCCACGCAGCTGGGGGGTGAGCTCTCCACATCCTGTTGACTGTCTTGAGGGCTGCCCATCCTTCCCAGAGACCTCTCTCCACGCCATGCACAAAGCCCCACGTCTCAGAAAATGCAAGGAGGCACCAAGTCCTTCTCATACTCTTTATTGTCTCTTTGGTAAAGAGGTTCTTCATCTTTAAGAACCCCTGTGATTAGATGGCCCACACTACAACCAAGGAAAACCTTCTGGTCCTCAAAGTCCTAACCTTCAATCACATTTGCAAGGTCTCCTTTCCCATGTGGGAAACATTCCCAGCAACCAGGGTTAGGGCAAGGACATATTTGGGGGTGCCATTATTCTGCCTACCCACCCCAAATATATTTACCTCATCCCCACATCACCTAAACTCCCCACCCATTGCATCCTCAACTCAAGGTCCCAAATCTCATCTAATCTCACATGCTCCAAAGTCCCAAATGAGGCTCTGGTTGTAATTGGGGCACAGTGGACCTGTGAGACTAAAAAGACAAGTTATCTGTACCCCAGCAATAATACCTGCAGACGGTAACATTTACAGGCATCCTAATTCTAAACGGGAGAAACTCAAAGAAAAAAGGAGTTATACTCCCAAGCAATTCCAAAACACATTCAACAAGCTTCGCTGGGTATCGAGGCCTGGGAATAAATTTATCTGGTTATGGTTCTGCCTTTCGGGCTCACAGCTCCATCTGCTGACCCACCATCTCTTATCATGAAAGATGCGTGCGTTTTGAGTTAATTATCCATCATCTTGGCTCCTCTTTATAGAACTCTGTGGTTCAGATACCCTCTCTCTGTAAATACCGGTATTCGCTCACTCCAGTCTAGCAGTGTTTCTGCTGATGTCACATCATTAAGCACGTTGTGGGTCTCCTGTGCACATGGCAAGCATTCCCTCCACTCATCAGAGGCTGGCCCACAGGTCTTTTCTAGACAATCCCCTCTCTACTTTGTTTTTTCCTGAGACGGCTGAGAGGTAATGCCTTTAAGCCACTAGGTACTCAGTTGTTTCATTGAAAAGATCTGATTCACACCCTCCAACTATTCAAAGAACAGTTTGTGTTACTGAATACTATAAAATTTTGATCCTTCTGAGGCACTAACAGAAGGTTGTATACCCACATCTCAACCATCTCTCAAAGGCATGCTTCTGGGCAGTAAATCTCTTAATTTTAGAGTCTTTTAGGCTGAAAATTTTCAAGATAATCAAATCTTGTTTTCTTTTGCTTGCTTGTTTCATAGTTATTCCCTTAATTTATTTTTCTCCTTTCACTTTTATTTTATTTTAAGCATTGAGAAGAAACCAGGCTGTATCTTCTGTCTTTGCTGGGAAAATTTCTCATTCCAGCATTTGATATATTTCATTGTTGTTTCAGGGCATCTACAGCTCCCATCAGACTGTGCTCTCTGTGGACAGACAATGGCGTCGCTGTAGCTCTGGCATATGTCACATCTCAACAAGATCTTTAACAGAACCTTGCTTACTAGACACTTGTGAATGGAATACAAATCACTATTCCACAACCCTTCTCCACTTCCATTCTCCCATTACCTATAATAAAGGCAAGTAATTCAACCAAGGGTGGCATTAAGAAAGCGCTCTCTAATTTGAGAAGTAATTATAAATATGCCAAATTGAAGTTATAATCAAAACAGTCTATATGCTTGTTTCACTCAACCAATATAAATGTGTCTGAAAATGGAAATTCCTTGAAAGTGCCCCGTCTCACTGTATAGCACCTGTGTCCCCTCCACAATAAAAGCTGGATTTCTGAATAGATTTATTCTTCCTTTTCATAAACCTTTTAAAAAGGATCTCAATCTTCAAAATAAAAGAGGAAAATTCCACAACTGAGCAGCCTTTTCAGTTGAATTATCTTTTTATACAAAAAACTTTATTTTTAATAATTCCCGAGACCCTCTCATCTTTCAGATGACAGTTTCTATATTAATCATAGAATGAGGTCATCTTGTTAAAGGAAATGGTGCCATTTTTAATGATATATCTTTTAAAAAACTGGTACTAAACATAAATATGTCATACATGTAAGACCCTTATATGTAAAAGTCATAATTTTTCAGAAACTGACCAATGTTGATATTTATTTACTTGAGTGCTAAGGAACAAAATCATAAACATGAATGCATTCCAAAATTCTTCTAGCCATTGGAATGCTGAATAGCTGGGCGAGGAACCATGTGACCTAACAACATTAATAGCTCGTGAGATGTGTGAGGTAGTTCCACACTGACCTACCTAAGGGCACTCAGATACCTCTCTCCTATTAGAATCCCCTTCCCTTTAACTCCTCGGTTCCTACGGCCTTTAGCGATGGAGTTATGGAACAAAGTCTTCGTTACAGATAAACTTCCTTTACCTCAAAGTGGAACTGAGAAAATTATTAAAATGAACTGTCATAAAGATTCTATTTTCAGTAAAGCAATATCTTTGAAAAACATTAACATTAATTTCATGCACAATCCAGAATTATAATTTTATATTTACTAATATGAGTATATTTCAAAAAATATATATGTTCTCATAAATTAATGGCATTTTAGATATTTCAGATTTAGATATATGGATATATAAAATATATTTTAAATAAAACTAGGTTTTCAGATTATTCCTGAAAGACTCAGAAAATAGCCTCATTCAGTTTGTTCCTTTAATGTAAAATATGTCGTATGCTTTTTATATTATAACTAGAGGCCCGGTGCACAAAAATTTAAAGATGTCACTAATTGATGAAACAAAAGATACTTGTTTCAGCACACCAAAATTCAATTTACTTTCATGTGGTTTAAAAAAATGAAAATCCACTTGGTTGTATTCAAATTACTCTTTTGTTTAAGGAACTGTGCATTCATAGCTTGTTTCTTCATAATACATTTTTTTGAAAACTTACTTGTTTAAACAAGTTTTGTTTTATTTAATAAAACACCAATTTTTAATGTAAAAGTTTTAAATGTCTGTTATAAAAGCAGAGTCAAAAATATTTTAATTGTCAACGAAGATGCAGCCAATTATAGGATAATATTTACTCTTATATAACCTGAAATATTGTAGCAAATTACAAATAAAATTTTATTGCATATAAAATATGAGTACTTTTTATGCTTGTGCAAATAATGCCTAGTATTTTTAACACTATAAAAAATCTTTATATTGTTAAAACAAGCAAACGACCCAATCAAAATTAGTTAGAAAGAATTTTTGTTTATTTTCTTACTAAATGTATTTGGGTGACATTGGTTAATAGGATCATATAGGTTTCAGGTGAGGGTTTCCATGATACAGGATCTGCATATTGCACTGTGGGCTCATCACCCAAAGTCAAACCATCTTCAATCACTCTATATTAGGCCCTCTCCATAATCCCCCCCTCCCATTATCTCACCCCCTTCCCTCTGGTAACCACCACACTGCTGTCTGTCCATGAGTTTCAGTTTTATGTTCCACATATGAGTGAAATCATATGGTTCTTAGCTTTTTCTGACTGGCTTATTTCACTTAGCATAATATTCTCAAGGTCTATCTATGTTGTCGCAGATGGCATTATTTCATCCTCTTTTATGGCTGAATAGTGTTCCATTGTATATATGTACCACATCTTCTTTATCCAATCATCTATCAAAGGACACTTTTTGATTGTCTCCATGTCTTGACCACCATGAATAATGCTACAATGAACATAGGGGTGCATTATCTTTGCAAATACATGTTTTCAAGTTTTTTTTGGGTATATACCCAGGAAAGGGATTCCTGGGTCCTATGATAACTCTATTCTTAATATTTTGAGGAACTGCCCAGATGGTTTTCTATAGTGGCTGTACCAGTCTACATTCCCACTAGCAGTGTATGAGGGTTTTTTTTTTTCCACAACCTCTTCAACACTTGTTATTGCTTGTCTTGTTGACAATGGCCACTCTAACAAGTGTGAGGTAGTATCTCATTGTAGTTTTAATTTCCTTAATTGCCAGTGAGGTTGAACATCTTTTCATAAATCTATTGGCTGTTTATATGCCTTCTTGGGAGAGGTGTTTTTTCAGTTCCTCTGCCTACATTTTGATTGGTTTGTTTGCTTGTTTGGTATTGAGTTTTATGAGTTCTTTATATATTTTGGAAATGAAACCTTTTTGGAGCTACTGTTTACCAATCTCATCTCCCATCTGGTTGGCTGCCTCTTTGTTTTGTTGTCAGTTTCTTTTGCTAAAAATTTTAAGTTCTTTAGTTTGATGTAATCCCATCATTTATTTTTGTCTTTACTTCCCTTGTCTTTGGGGTTAATTCATACAATGTTCTCTAGGACCAAGGTCCATAAGCTTGGCACCTATATTTTCTTCTATGTAACTTATTGTTTTGAGTCTTATAATTTGGGTCTTTGATCCATTTTGAATTAACTTTTGTACATAGGGACAAACTGTAAGTCAGTTTCATTCATTTGTATGTGGCTTTTCAGTTTTCCCAGCACCATTTATTGAAGAGACTATCTTTACTCCACAGTGTGTTTCTAGCTCCTTTGTCAAAAATTATCTGTCCATATACATATGGTTTTATAGCTGGGCTCTCTATTCTGTTCCATTGATCTGTGTGTCTGTTTCTCTGCCAATACCATGCTATTTTGATTATCATAGCTCTGTAGTTTAATTTGAAGCCAAGTAGTGTGATACCTCCAGCTTTGTTCTTTTTTCTCGGGGTCTTTTGTGGTTTCATACAAATCTGATGATTTCTTGTTCTATTTCTTTTAAAAAATGACATTGGGATTTTGATGGGGATTGCATTAAATCTGTATATTGCTTTGGGTAATATGGCCATTTTAACTATGTTGATCCTTCCAATCCATGAACACAGGATATTTTTTCCAATTTGCTGTGTCTTTTTCAATTTCTTTTAGTAATTCTTTGTAATTTTCAGTATATAGGTCTTTCATGTTCTTTGTTAACTTTATTCGTAGGTATTTTATTCTTTTGGTTGAAATTGCAAAAATAATTTTTTTTCATTTATTTTTCTGAAGTTTTTTTTTATTAGTATATGGGAAGGAAATGGATTTTTGCACATTGATTTTGTATCCTGAAACTTGGATGTATTTGTTTATTGTTTCTAATAGTGTTTGGTGGAGTCTTTAGGGTTTTCTATGTACAAAATAATGTCATCTGCAAAAAGTGACACTTTTACTTCTTCCTTCCCAATTCGAATGCCTTTTATTTCTTTATCTTGTCTTATTGCTCTGTCTAGGACCTCCAGAACTATGTTGAATAAGAGTGGTGTGAGAGTGGGCATACTTGTCTTGTTCTTGATCGTAGAGGAAAAGCTTTCAGTTTTTCACCACTGAGTCTGATAGTGGCTGAGGGTTTGTCATAGATGACCTTTATTAAGTTGAGGTATTTTTCTTTTATACTTATTTTATTGAGTATCTGAATCATAAATGCTTTTTCTGCATCTATTGATAAGATCATATTATTTTTATCATTTCTTTTATTTATGTGGTGTATTACATTGATCAATTTTTTATGCTGGACCATCCTCAAGCCCCTGGAATGAACCCCATTTGACCGTTAGGTATTATTTTATTAATGTATCATTGTATTCAATTTGCTAGTATTTTGTTTAGGATTTTTGCATCTGTATTCATCAGAGATATTTGTCTGTAGTTTTCCTGAGTTGAAAAGGCATGGATGAGAGTGTAAGAAAGCTGAGACTATGGAGTTAACCAGATATTGTACCAGAGAAGAAAGAAGCTACTCAGTGAAAGAGAACAAAAAATCTCCACAGGAAAGGATACTAATCTTTGCAAATTTAGAGTGAAAATTCACAAGGTTGAGTAAAGACCAAATATGGGGCTGTCAACTGGATAATTCATATAATTCACTCAATGTGGGGAATACTTTTGAGATCTAAGAAATGAGAATGCATATGATAGAGACTTCATATGGTTTTCCCTTGTTAGGAGGGCTAGGATACCAGTAGACTAGATTCTTCTGTTGACCCATTCTAACAAATCTTAAAAGGAGGCTCAAATTGGAAGCTAATTTCCGAGTAACCTGTCTGTGAGAACAAATTTCATCCCTCTTTAATGTAGGCAGAACATCAAATTGCTCAAAATTATAATACCCCAAATGTTCAATATCTAATCAAATATTTCTAGGCAATCAGAGCAAGAAAAGTGACCATATTAAAATTGTGCAATAGAGCCCTAGCTGGTTTGGCTCAGTGGATAGAGCATTGGCCTGTAGACTAAAGGGTCCCAGGTTCCATTCTGTCCAAGAGCACATGACCAGGTTGAGGGCTTGAGGCAGGAGGCAACCGATCAATGATTCTCTCTCATCACTGATGTTTCTATCTGTCTCTCCCTCTTCTCTTCCTCTCTGGAATCAATAAATTAAAAAATAATAACAAAATTAGGCAATAGAAATAAATTCAGCACTGACCAAGATGATGGGATTAGCTGACAAGGAATTAGCTCTCTAAATGTATTCATAGTTATAATAAAAACATGAACATTATGGACAAAAAAAGATATAAAGGGAGCAAATGAAATTTTAATAGCTGAAAATATACTACTGACATGAAATTTACTAAGTTGGTTTAATAATGGAGTAGTCATCAATAAATGAACTTGACAAAGAAATAGAAATTACCCCAATTGAATCATGTGGAGAAAAAAAATTAATGCCAACAATAAATAACAATATCAAGCAATCTTATATATGCACTAGAGGCCCCATGCATGAAAATTTGTGCAAAAGTAGGCCTTCCTTCCCCTGGCTGCCGGCACCGGCTTCCCTCCGGCTGCCAGCAGGAACCCGGGACCTGAGCTTTGCTCAGACCCCGGCTTCGTCCGGAAGGACGTCTGGTCTAATTAGCATATTACCCTTTCATTAATATAGATAATTATTATTTCAAACACAGAGGGAAAAGAGAGGGCTGCAGGAAAATTTTGAAGAAAGAATGGTGTGTTTTCTTAATTTGATGGAAACTATAAAACCAAAGCTGGAAGAAGCTTAATAGAATCTAAGCAGGATCAACAAAAAGAGAACTACCCCAAAGCACATTGTAATTATATTGATGAAAGTCCATAATAAAGAGAAAAATCTTAAAGGTAGCCATAGAAAAAGACACATTACATGATGGGACAACAAGAAAACAATAACCAAACATTTCTAAATGGAAACAATGCAAGCAAGAAGACAAATGTGTGATAGTATGTAATGCTGGCAGGGAAAACACACACAAAACACAACAAAAACTATGAAGTTAAAATTACATATCCGTCAGAAACATTACTGAAAACTTTTACTCCAGCAGGCCTGCATCATAAAAAGTGTTAGAGAAAAATTTTCTGGCAGGCAGTTTGAGTAGTTTTATGTAAGTTAAAGAATAGATTTATAATTCAAAATTACCCAACAAAGGAATCTCTAGGTTCAGATAGCTTCAATGGCAAATTCAAAGAAATATACAGAAAAATTAACACTAATACTACTACAATGTCATTTATAAAAGTAGAAGAAAGGGAACAACTCACAATTCACACGTAAGGTCTAGATTTCACTGAATATAAAGTTACACAATATATTACAAGAGAAGAAAACTGCAGACTGATGCCCTCATGAACATAGATGAAGAGAAATGCTCAATAAAATGTTGACAAATTGAATCAACAATATATTTAAAAGAGAATACATTATGAAAAAATTGATTTTATTCCAGAAATGCTGGGCTGCAACATTAAAAAATTCAACAGCATAAAAAAAAACAAAAAAAATTGAACAGCACATTAACAAATGACAAAAACCACATGACCATCTTAATAGTTGTAGAAATCACAATTAAGTTCAGTACTCACTCTCGATTAAGGAATTGAATGCTACTTCTCCAACCTGATAAAAGGCATTTAATAAAACCCAGCGTTCTTTCACTTAATGGTGAAAGACCAAAATGTCTTTCCTGAAGTTAGAAACCAGCAATGGTGTCTTCTCTCTTCACGGCATTTTGATTTTTTTTTCAATCCTCACCCAAAAATATTCTTTCCATTGAATCCTAGAGAGAATAGAAGGGAGGGAGGAGAGGGAGAGAGAGAGAAAGATAAATTAGTTGCCTCCTGCACACGCCCTGACTGCAGTCAGAGATCTAACCTGCAACAGCGGCATGTGCCTCTGACTGAGAATCGAACCTGAGACCCTTTGGTCTGTAGGCCGATGTTCTAACCACTGAATAAAAGCAGCCAGGGCTGCAGTTTGATTTTTTTAGAGGCTCTAGCTAGAATAATAAGGCAAGGAAGAAAAAAAATGGAATACACATTGGAAAGGAAAATATGTGACTTATTCCCACACGTGATAGACTCTCTATGATGATTCAATGAACAAAAATTAAGATGCTTGACATTTTTTAAATTTTTTATTTTTTTTTCTTTTTCTCTAAAATGGTTGACATTTTTATTCTTCAAAGAAATGTAAAGAAAAATAAAAAGACACCACAGAATACTACCAGAAGCACTCTGATGAAAAGACTGATAATACTAATTATTCGCAAAGATGCAGAGCAAAAGAGAAGAATTAAAAATTCATGGATGGGTTTGGTTTATCTATTGGCTCTGTGGTGCTTTCTCCATAAATATATATTCTCCTTTTTCTTTTCTCTCCTATCTTTTTTTCTCTCTCTTAGATATCATTTGTGCTCTCTTTTCTCTCCCCTAATTATTTTTTCTCAGGTGGTTGCTTATATTGAGGTTATCCATGCCTTGAGTACATTCATGCTTTGTTCCCTTTGGGTCATGTCTTGTTAAGGTGAATATTTTGGGATTAGTGTTCTACATTCTATTTTCATCTTTCCTTTAGCATCCTTTTACTCTACCTCAACTTTACCTTTATGACAAAACTCTCTTCCTCACTTTTCCCCTTTTGTTGTCCTGTTTCTCTTACCCTATCCCTGCTTTAGATTTTCCCTATTCCTTATTTTTACCCCCTGTTAAAATTTCACCCTACTTATATATCTAATTACCAATCTCCTGCTCTAAATCCATATACACCTCTCTCTTCTCTTTCTTCACTATCCAAAGTTTTTCCCCCCTCTCTGTCGTTTTGTTTTTGTATGCTTGATTGTTGAGTATATTGGGGGTTTTTTTATGCTTGTTTATGAGATTGTTTTGCTTTTTCTTTTTCAGTTGTTTTTTTTTCCCGGTTATTTTTTTGCTTCTGTTTTCTCTTGCCTCGCTTGACATTAGTTGTTGTTTGTAGTTTGCATTCATTTCCAGGGATGTGTTGCTGGAATTTGTTGGGATTAGTGGGCTGTTCTATTGGAGTTTCTCCCCATATAAATAGTTTCTTCCCCTCTTCTATTTCATTCTCTTTCTTTTCTCTCTTACTCTTTTTTTACTTCCTTTTCCCAATTTCATTTTTGCACTCCTTTTTTCTCTTTTTTCTTTTTCTCTTCTTTCTTCTTTATCCCCTAATTCTCTTTGATCTGGTGGTCACCTTTATTTGGGGTTCTTAGTATCGTGAATACATTTGTGTTCAGTGCCTTCTGCGTTGTGCCTTGTTGTGTTGTATTTTGTGCCTTTAAATCAACGCAGGAGAGAGAGAACTACATAACCAAACACCTGGAGAAGGGAGATCACGGGGAGACAACGAAACAGCCCGCATATGAAAGAAAAACTGCCATCACCAGAAAAGGAAGTAAACAAAATGGAGGCAATGGAGGCAAGCAATCTGTCAGAGAAAGAATTCAGAGAAATGGTCATAAGGTGGATGAAAAGAATGGAAGACAAATTCAACAACATGTGTAAGAACCAAGAGGAAATGAAGAAGAAGCAAGAAGAAATGAAAAATGACATCACTACTATAAAGAACTCAATAGAAAGCATCAACAGTAGACTAGGAGAAGCAGAGGACCACATCAGTGAGCTAGAAGACAAGGTAGGAAAAAATACCCAAGCAGAGCAGCTTCTAGAAAAAAAATTAAAAAGCAGGAGGAGAGCTTAAGAGAACTTTGGGACAACACAAAATGAAACAACATCCACATAATAGGGGTGCCAGAAGGAGAGGAAACTGAGCAAGGAATAGAAAACCTGTTTGAAAAAAAAATGACAGAAAACTTCCCTGATATAGGGAAGAAAAAACTCACACAAATGCAAGCAGCTCACAGAGTCCCAAACAAAATGAACCCCAAAAGACCGACACCAAGGCACATTATAGTTACATTGGCAAACACCAACGACAAAGCAAGAATCTTAAAAGCGGCCAGAGAGAGACAGAAAGTTACTTACAAAGGATCCCCCATCAGACTAGCGATGGATTTCTCAACAGAAACACATCAGGCAAGAAGGGAATAGAATGAAATATACAAAGTCATGCAAAGGAAGGGTCTGAATCCAAGAATACTGTACCCAGCAAGGCTATCAATCAAAATTGAGGGTGAAATCAAGAGCTTCGCAGACAAAAAAGGACTACAGGAGTTTATTACCACCAAACCAGCAATGCAAGAAATGCTAAAGGGTCTGCTGTAAAAAGAAAAAAATAAGAAACAAAGAAGGAACACAGGGGTAAAGAATAAAAATGGCGACAAACAAGTATCTATCAATAATAACTTTAAATATAAATGGATTAAATTCCCCAATCAAAAGACATAGGGTAACTGAGTGGATAAGAAAACATGACCCATATATATGCTGTCTACAGGAAACCCACCTCAGAAAAAAAGACGCACACAGACTGATGGTGAAGGGATGGAAAAAGGTTTTTCAGGTGAATGGAAATGAAAAAAAAGCTGGGGTAGCAATACTTATATCTGACAAATTAGATCTCAAAGTGAAGGACATAAAAAGAGATAAGGAAGGCCACTTCATAATACTAAAGGGAGCAATCCAACAAGAAGAAATAACTCTGCTAAACATATACGCACCCAATATAGGAGCACCCAAATACATAAGAAAACTTCTGGGGGAGATCAAGGGAGAGATTGGCAGCAATACAATCATAGTAGGGGACTTTAACACCCCACTATCACCATTGGACAAATCCTCTAAACAAAAAATCAGCAAAGAAACATCAATCCTAAATGACTCACTAGATCAGATGGAATTAATTGACATCTTCAGAACATTTCACCCCAAAGCCACAGAATATACATTCTTTTCAAGTGCACCTGGGTCATTTTCAAAGATAGACCATATATTGGGTCACAGACAAAGTCTCTTCAAATTCAAGAAGATATTCCGGAATCGAAGATGGCGGCATAGGTAAACACCGGAGACTGCCGCCGTGAACAACCACTTCAAAAATACAACTAAAAGTCGGAGCGGACATCAACCAGAACCACTGGAAGGCTGGCTGAGGAGAGTCTCTTCAACTAGAAGCAAAAACAACAGCATTCCGACGCTCAGCGGAGGCGCAGTGTGGAAAATTTAAAGGTACGGCGGTGCGGTGGTGAGGGTGCGCGCGCAAAGCGGGCTGGCGGCTGAGGGCGCGATTGTCGTTTTCAATCAGGAGCGAGTCTCAGACTCTGGGCTACAGATCCAGGCGAGTCTCTAGGGACCCAGACTCAAACGGGAGAAGCGGGACTGTCTGGCTACGGCCCCTCCGAGGTTTGCAGCGATTGCTGGGACAGAGAGGCAGAGCCCCTGGGGACGGACTGAGAGCGGCCATAGCTGCTCCCTCCCCCCGCCCTGTTGAGCCCGCCCCGCCCAAACCCTGCGCACAGCCATTTGCCGATCGCCTCAGGCAAGGGCTGGACTAGCGCCTCCCCAGAGGACTGAAGTTCTCCCACAGCTGATTTCCACAGCCAGTCGGCCTGGTGGTCAAATCCCTCTAGTGTTAACTACAACAATTAAGGCTTGGCTAGAACAAGACTGCGCACAGAGACCACAAGGGGGTGCACCAAGAAAGCATAAAAGATGCGGAGACAAAAAAACATGACAGAAATGGAGGATATGGAGCTAAGAATCGCAATTTTGAGGGCTTGCCATAAATTTGTGCAGAGCCTCACGAAAACTAATGAGACCCTCGATGCTACGATAAAGAAATTAGAAAGTAAGCATACACGGACTGAAATAAAGAATATTATACCCAATAGCAGACCAGAGGAGCACAAGAATCAAACCAAAGATTCGACAAAAAACACCCAATTGGAAAAGCAAAATGAAAAAAGAATCCGAAAGTGTGAAGATAGTGTAAGGAGCCTCTGGGACAGCTTTAAGCGGACTAATATCAGAGTCATTGGAGTGCCAGAAGATGAGAGACAGCAAGATATTGAAAACCTATTTCAAGAAATAATGGCAGAAAACTTCCCCCACCTGGAGAAAGAAATGGACTTACAGGTCCAAGAAGCGCAGAGAACCCCAAACAAAAGGAATCCAAAGAGGACCACACCAAGACACATCATAATTAAAATGCCAAGAGCAAAAGACAAAGAGAAAATCTTAAAAGCAGCAAGAGAAAGAGGCTCAATTACCTACAAGGGAATACCCATACGACTGTCAGCTGATTTCTCAACAGAAACTTGGCAGGCCAGAAGGGAATGGCAAGAAATATTCAAAGT
>NW_005871375.1:68793-75446 GCF_000147115.1 Myotis lucifugus | reverse complement strand
TGCTCTTTCTGGGGGAAAATGTGTGTTTGGAATGCGTGAAGTGACGGGCAAAAATAATGCAACTATGGATGAAATCATTGGTGAGAGTGAGGGTGAGGTTGGGGTGGGAGCTGAAGGAGGGGAGTTATGGGGGGAAAAAAAGAGGAACAAATGTAATAATCTGAACAATAAAGATAAAAAAAAAAACAAATTCAAGAAGATAGAAATCATATCAAGCATCTTCTCAGATCACAATGGCATAAAACTGGAAATCAACTACAATAAAAACAATCCAAAAAAATCAAACACATGGAGACTAAATAGCATGCTATTAAACAATGATTGGGTTACCAGAGAGATCAAAGAAGAAATAAAAAACATCATGGCAAAAAACGACAATGAAAACACAACAATCCAAAACCTATGGGACACAGCGAAAGCAGTCTTGAGAGGGAAGTTCATAGCTCTACAAGCCTACTGCAAAAAACAAGAAACAATGATAATAAATTACCTAACCCTACAACTCAAAGAATTAGAAAGAGAGCAACAAGAAAAGCCCAGTGTAAGCAGAAGGAAGGAAATAATAAAGATCAGAGTGGAGATAAATGACATAGAGACCAAAAAACAATACAAAAGATCAACAAAACCAAGAGCTAGTTTTTTGAAAGGATAAACAAGATTGATGAACCTCTAGCCAGGCTCACTAAGAAACAAAGAGAAAGGACCCAAATAAACAAAATCAGAAATGAAAGAGGAGAAATAACAACAGACCCCACAGAAATACAAAGGATTGTTAAAAAATACTATGAACAACTCTACTCCAACAAACTAGACAACCTGGAGGAAATGGACATATTCCTAGAAAAATACAACATTCCAAAACTTAATCAGGAAGAATCTAATAATCTCAATAGGCCAATAACTATGGAAGAAATTGAAGCAGTAATCAAAAAGCTTCCAGCAAACAAAATCCCGGGGCCAGACGGCTTCACAGGGAAGTTTTACCAAACATTCAAGGAAGAACTAAAACCTATCCTCCTCATACTACTACAAAAAATTCAAGAGGAAGGAACACTTCCAAGCTCATTCTATGAAGCCAGCATTACCCTAATACCAAAACCAGGTAAAGACAACACAATGAAAGAGAATTACAGGCCAATATCCCTCATGAACATAGATGCCAAAATCCTCAACAAAATCCTAGCAAATCAGATCCAGCAGTACATCAGAAAGATCATACACCATGACCAAGTAGGTTTTATCCCAGGGATGCAAGGATGGTACAATATCCGCAAATCAATAAACGTAATACATCACATAAACAAATTGAGAGATAAAAACCACATAGTCATATCAATTGATGCAGAAAAAGCATTTGAAAAAATCCAACACCCTTTTTTGATAAAAACTCTCAGCAAGGTAGGAATAGAAGAATCATACCTCAACATAATAAAAGCCATATATGACAAACCCACAGCCAACATCATAATCAATGGGCAAAAACTAAAACCATTTCCCCTAAGAACAGGAACAAGACAGGGATGCCCCCTCTCACCACTCCTGTTCAACATAGCACTGGAAGTACTAGCCGTTGCGATCAGACAAGAAGAAAAAATAAAAGGTATCCAAATTGGAAAAGAAGAAGTAAAACTGTCCTTATTTGCAGATGACATGATTCTGTACATAGAGAACCATAAAGACTCCATCAAAAAATTATTAGACTTAATAAGTGAATTCAGCAATGTAGCAGGATACAAAATTAATGCCAAGAAATCTATGGCATTTCTTTACACCAATAGTGAACTTGCAGAAAATGAGACTAAAAAAGCAATCCCATTTACCATCGCACCAAAAAATTTAAGATACCTAGTAATAAACTTAACTGAAGAGGTAAAAGTCTTATATGCGAAAAACTACAGGACACTGAAAAAAGAGATAGAGGAAGACATAAATAGATGGAAGAACATACCGTGTTCATGGATTGATAGAATCAACATCATCAAAATGTCCGTACTACCCAAAGCAATCTATAGATTCAATGCACTATCCATTAAAATACCAAAAGCATATTTCACAGACCTAGAATGAACTCTCCAAAAATTCATCTGGAATAAAAAAAAGACCCCGAATAGCTGCAGCAATCCTGAGAAAGAAGAACAAAGTAGGTGGGATCTCAATGCCAGATATCAGGCTCTATTACCAAGCCACGGTTCTCAAAACTGCCTGATACTGGCACAAGAACAGACATAGATAAATGGAACAGAACAGAGAACCCAGAAATAGACCCAAGCCATTACCCTCAATTAATATTTGACAAAGGAGGCAAGAGCATGCAATGGAGTCAAGACAGTCTCTTCAATAAATGGTGTTGGGAAAATTGGACAGATACATGCAAAAAGATGAAATTAGACCACCAACTCACACCATACACAAAAATAAACTCAAAATGGATAAAAGACTTAAACGTAAGATGGGAAACCATAAAAATACTAGAGGAATCTACAGGCAGCGAAATCGCAAACATATGCCGAAGGAATTTCTTCTCTGATACTGCTCCTAGGGCAATGGAAACTAAAGAGAAAATAAACAAATGGGACTACATCAAAATAAAAAGCTTTTGCACAGCAAAGGAAACTATCAGCAAAACAACAAGAAGGCCCACTGCATGGGAGAACATATTTGCCAATGATATCACCGATAAGGGTTTAATCTTCAACATTTACAGGGAACTCATGCAACTTAACAATAGGAAGATAAACAATCCAATCAAAAATGGGCAATGGACCTAGATAGACACTTTTCGAAAGAGGACATACAGAAGGCCGAAAGACATATAAAAACATGCTCAAAGTCACTAATTATACGAGAGATGCAAATCAAAATGACAATGCGGTATCATCTCACACCTGCCTGAATGGCTATCATCAACAAATCAACAAACAACAAGTGTTGGAGAGGATGTGGAGAAAAAGGAACCCTTCTGCACTGCTGGTGGGAATGCAGACTGGTGCAGCCACTGTGGAGAACAGTATGGAGTTTCCTCAAAAAACTAAAAATGGAACTCCCATTTGATCCAGTGATCCCACTTCTAGGATTATATCCCAAGAAGCCAGAAACACCAATCAGAAAGGATACATGCACCCCTATGTTCATAGCAGCTCAATTCACCATAGCTAAGATTTGGAAACAGCGTAAGTGCCCATCAGCAGATGCGTGGATTAAAAAACTATGGTACATCTACACAATGGAATACTACGCTGCAGTAAAAAAGAAGGAACTCTTGCCATTTGCAACAGCAAGGATGGAACTGGAGAGCATTATGCTAAGTAAAATAAGCCAGTCAGAGAAAGATAAATACCACATGATCTCACTCATTTGTGGAATATAAAGAACAACATAGATTGATGAACAGGGACAGATTCAAAGGCAGAGAAACAGCAATCAGACTATCAATCCCCAGAGGGAAAGTAGGGGAGGGTGGGGGTAAGGGGAAGAGATCAACTAAAGGACTGGTATGCATGCATATAAGCCAAACCAATGGACACGGACAACAGGGGGATGAGAGCATGAGTGGGGGGCGGGGAGGTTGGGGGTTAATGGGGAGATGAGGACACATTTGTAATACCTTAACCAATAAAGAAATTAAAGATAAAAAAAATAAATTAAAAAAAATACATGGATGGACAAAGTAGGTTTACAGTTGTTCATATGGAAAAATACAGGCAGGTTATTATTACTACTAGAGGCCCAATGCAAGAAGATTCGTGCAAGAATGGGCCTTCCTTCCCCTGGCTGCCAGCACTGCCTTTGCTCAGGCCAGGAGCTGCCATTCCACCTTCCCACGCTGCCCAGAGGCCCGCAGAAGCTGGGGAGATGTGGAATGCCTGCGTCATTGCCATGGCGATAACACAAGCATCCCATCCCACCCAGCTCAGTGCCTGCGTATGCAAATTAACCCACCATCTTTGTTGGTTGATTTGCATACGCAGGCATACTCACTCCTGATTGGCTGGTGAGTGTCACAAAGGTACGGCCAATTTGTATCTTTCTCTTTTATTAGTGTAAATGATAGCTTTATTAATTCAAAAAATGTCACAATGCAACTATGAATCTACTTTTGCCCACACCTGTAATACAATGTTTTTGAAAATCTGGACGTTTCTTATAAAAGCAAGCATACATTTACAGTACAACCAAGGCAATTGCACTTCTAGAGATCCAAAAAAAATCAAAGTATATATCCATGTACTATTCCTCATCTGATGATTTAGGCCTGCCACTGTGTTCTTACATAGCAGCAACTGTTAAGAGAGTAGTCAATTTCATCTCTTTTTAGAGATTTATAAGAGGAATTATTGGACAGATAAATTAAGTTAATTGATAAGTTTACATTTTGATAAGAATTCCAATAAAACTAAAGAGCAAAAAATATAGGTAAGTTAGTATTTGACAGAATTTTGATTTATGATAATGCCAAAATATTGATTCCATAAAATTAGTTATGGTTGACAGCAGAAGTAACCAAAAAGACACTATATTATATTTACAATCAAAAGTAAATTTAGAAGTTAGACTAAAGTTGAAGTAAAAGTCTGAGGCAAAATATAAAAATAAATGTATGCCTTATTTTTAAAAATTTTCTGTGAACTTAGTAAGCATCACAAATGTAATTTCATTCAGTTTTACCTAATGCAGAAATACTGACCTAAAGAAGAGAATAGTCTAGTCATGGTAAAAATACAAATATGCAGCAAGAGAAGTAGAACTATAGTTAGTATAAGTGATGTTTCAACATGGAATTGTGGGTCTAGTTAGAGAAGACACCCCACATGATATGGATTTGAATTCAGTCCTCAAGAATGAGAAGTGTTAATGAATACATCTTCTTAAGGTGTCTCTATAAATGCAGGATATCTTGAGTGCATTTTTAAAAAATAACGAAATAGAATCACATACAGAATCCCAGTGAGCACTAAATCCTTCCATTTTTTGCTGGAGGACATCCTATATAATAAAAGCCTAATATGCTAAGTATCCTGTCGACAAATTGGCCATTCAACCAATCAAAGCGTAATATGCTAATGATATGCTAAGGCCGCTCAATGGCTCATTATAACGTGCATTGACCACCAGGGGGCAGACAGTTGACCTGTTGACCAGTTACTATGATGTGCACTGATCACCAGGGGGCAGACACTCTGACTGGTAGGTTAGCTTGCTGCCAGGGTTCAGCCGATTGGGACTGAGCAAGACAGTTCGGACATGCCCTGGAGATGTCCTGTGGGCTGGCCAGCCTCCCATGTCCCTCCTAGGCCCTGATCATGCACCAGTGGGGTCTCTCGGCCTGGCCTACACCCTCTTGCATTCTGGGACCCCTCGGGGGATGTTGTAGAGCTGGTTTTGGCCTGATCCCGCAGACTACACCCAGGGACCCCACTGGTGCGTGAATTCATGCACTGGGCCTCTAGTTATACATAAAGACCAATAATGTGTTACAAATATATGTTTTTTTTGTAAACCTTAATTCAATCCTTGTGATCCTAAGTACAAACAATTTTATATAATCACTAAGCCCATAACACTGCTTAAAATACTGACTTGTCTTTATTAGAATCTACTTGTACAAGAATCTAGCCTGATGTCCATCATATTGTTGGAACTTGTTAAACATATATTAAATAAATGAACTGAAACTTAATTAAATCATTAGGAAAGTGTTCAGTAACTTACTTGAAAATCAGAGCTAGGGAATAATTCAAAATGAGATTATAGAAGATCATGACTTTTGTCATATGGGTATGCTGATTATGAGACAGCACTAGGAAATGAACCAAACCCTTCCAATACCCTAATTCTCCAGTTGGCCTTGTGTTTAATTGCTCATGTGCACAGACAGTCCAGATCTATATTTATCACAAGTAAAACTGAATCCAACTTTTCTCTGATGGATCAAAAAACAGAGATCTTTTCTTATCAAAGTTAAGTTGACAGGAATAAAATATGGTCTTGGGAGAGTCATTTATTTTCCTTGGACAGCAGTATTCTGAACTATAAAATGACAGAGATTTTGTTTCTTTCCATCAAGGTTTTGTTATGGTAGTTATTTAATGAAGAGTTACTCACTATATTTTTCTTAATGCCAATAATTCAGTTACTTTCATATTCTGTATGTAACTGAAATCTTCTTTTGTGGAGAAGGGCTCCATGAAGGAACTCATCACTTCCTTAAAGAATTTTGTGCCATTCCTTTGTGCCTCTTTTATATTGAGTTTTCTTTTCTCTTATCTGTGGAAACACTTGTTCTGGCTAATTGATTACTCTTGAATTTGATAACAAAGCTAAAAAGAATAAAAGCTTCTGCCTTTAACCATAACCTGTCATCAATTTCTCTACTCTTTAGAACACTGTATTGTTTACCATTTCCATCTTAAATGGTTTCTTTTATTTATATCAGATATATCCTACAAGTTGCAACTCATTTTATGGTTTATGCTTTATGAGTTTATCCCAATTTAATACTCTGATTCTTTTCATAATCCTTTTAACTTTGATTTTTACAGTACTTAATTTATATTTATCTTTCCATATTCTGTATACTTTAGGTGTAGATGAACTTGACACTTAGCTACCAGTTTACTCTGTTCATCAGATTATTTATTCACTTCTATTATATT
>NW_005871375.1:60296-68613 GCF_000147115.1 Myotis lucifugus | reverse complement strand
TTTTGTTTGGGGTTCTCTGTGCTTCCTGGACTTGTAAGTCTATTTCTTTCACCAGGTAGGGGAAGTTTTCTGTCATTATTTCTTCAAATAGGTTTTCAATATCTTGCTCTCTCTCATCTTCTGCCACCCCTATAATTCAGATGTTGGTATGCTTGAAGCTGTCCCAGAGGCTCTTTACACTATCTTCGTATTTTTGGATTCTTTTTTCATTTTGCTTTTCCGGTTGGGTGATTTTTGGTTCTTCGTATTTCAAATCTTTGACTTGATTCTTGCGATCCTCTAGTCTGCTGTTGGAACTCTGCATAATATCCTTTATTTCAGTCAGTGTATGCTTAATTTCTAGTTGGTCCTTTATCATAACCTCGAGGGTCTCACTAGATTTCTTGAGGGTCTCACTACATTTATCGGCGGTTTCTAGAAAGTTCTTGAAAAACCTTGAAAGTGTGGTTTTGAACTCTATATCCAGTCATTTGCTTTCCTCCATTTCTGTCATTTGTGACCTGTTTCTTTGTCTCCGCATTTTTTATGCTTCCCTGTGTTGGTAGAGTGGCTTTGTGTGCTAGGTGTCCTATAGGGCCCAGTGGCTCAGCCTGCCCAATTACCTGAGGTGGACACTCTTGGTGCACCCCTTTGTGGGCTTTGTGCACAGTCTTATTGTAGTTAAGCCTTGATTGTTGTAGGTATCACTGGGAGGAATTGACCTCCAGGCCAATTGGCTGTGAGAATCATCTGTGTCTGCAGTGGGAGAACTTCTGTGCTGAAGACACCCTTCTGGGGCAAGACTTGCTTCAGTGGGGCTTTGGTGCTCACTGAATCTGCCCTCTGAGTGTGTCCCTTATGGATCTGAGGAGTTGTAATCTGGATGGTCCCACTCTGACCACTGGGTACACTGGCTCTTGGATCTAAGGAGGTGCTAATTTAGCCTCTGCCTGAGGCTACCCAGCAGGAGCTACGAAGAGATAGGCAGATTCCCCTTCCTTTTTGGGGGTTTGGAGGTGCCCAGATGAGGCCCAGCTGTGAAGCAATGTAAGCTGCTGTGGGGCCTTGGGCCTTCTCTTGGAAGTTCTGGGTCTGTCTGGCCCAGCTGCAGTTTGTTAGGTACTTTTCAGATTGCAAAGGGCCAGGGCATTAATATGCAAAAGCCTCTGCCGCAGCCTGGGTGGGGCGCGGTCTCAAGGAATCAACAGGGCGGAGCAAGCAGCTATGGCTGATCCTCAGCCCTGCCCTAAGGGGCCCTGCATCTCAGTGTCTCGGTAATTGCTGCAACAACCTCTGAGGGAAAGCCGCCCTCAAGTTCCGAGTTCTGCCTGCTGCCAGACAGTCCAGTTTCTCCCCATATGAGTCCTGGGTCCCCAGAGACTTCCCGGAACTGGAGTTCAGAGCAGTCGGGAGCTTGTGACTCCCTCCCGATTGAAAAAGACAACCGCATCCTCAGGTGCCAGCCCCTTTCCGAGCGCGCTCGAGCCTCCGTACCTCTGCACTTTACTTCCGCAGCTCCTCTGAGTCTCAGTGTGCTTTTCTCTTTCCTTCTAGTTGTAGAATTTCCACTCAGCCAGCCTTCCTGTAGTTCTGGATGATGTGCATTTTGTCTTTTCATTGTATTTTTGAAGTTGTTGTGGGAGGCAGCAATTTCGGGTGTTTACCTATGCCGCCATCTTGGTTTCTCTCCCAATTTCTCTACTCTTTAGGACACTGTATTGTTTACCATTTCCATCTTAAATTGTTTCTTTTGTTTATATCAGATATATCCTACAAGTTGCAACTCATTTTATGGTTTATGCTTTATGAGTTTATCCCAATTTAATAATCTGATTCTTTTCATAATCCTTTTTACTTTCATTTTTACAGTACTTAATTTATATTTATCTTTCTATATTCTGTATACTTTAGGTGTAGATGAACTTGACACTTAGCTAGGATTTAAGTTACTAGCTTTTCAAAAATTCTAAAGAGTTGTCTGCTATATCTCCTATTTAAGATTAAGATTCTTTTTCTTATAGAAGCTTTATTTTCTTTTTTCCTTTTTAAACACTATTTGCAGTTTTATAAATTTATTTTCTAACACTTCATTTTATATACATTGCTTATTGGTATATTGTAAGCTGATGCTCAATTGATTCATCTCACTTAGCAAATGAAGATTATAAAATGACATTATCATCATCATCATCATCTCTGTTTGCCTTCTGTCCATCTTGATGACACTGAGCTCATCCCTCCGTGGTGGAGCACAGGGCAGCCAGTGCGGGTTCTCAGTAGAGAACATTGGGATTAGCTGAGTACGAAAGATTAAAGGGGATTTAAATGGGAGCAACCATTAGTGACTGAGAGTCTTGTTGGGGGGGGGGGAGCGGGGAACAACTAACAAGGATATTTAACAGATATTTACTGATAACACACTATGAGCCAGGTATTGTACAAAGCATTAGGGAGATATTTGTGGTCAGCAATAAATCTTGCCTCTAATTAATGGAGTCTTCATTCATTTTTTATATATCTTTTATTACTAAAATTTACTGCTTGAATTTTAAGAGTCTAAATTTAGTCTGTGCCTTTTTGTAGAAGAGTATTTACAGAGCCTGAAAAATACAATGTTAAGAAAAACCCAACTTGCCGAAACCAGTTTGGCTCAGTGGATAGAGCGTCGGCTGCGGACTGAAGGGTCCCGGGTTCGATTCCGGTCAAGGGCATGTACCTTGGTTGTGGGCACATCCCCAGTAGGAGATGTGCAGGCGGCAGCTGATCTATGTTTCTCTCTCATCGATGTTTCTAACTCTCTATCACTCTCCCCTCCTCTCTGTAAAAACTCAATAAAATATATTAAAAAAAAAAAAACCCAACTGTGCCACCAAAGTTGGGAAAATATCTTCATAGGGCACTAAATCCTTAATTTAAATCAAAAGAAGAGGACTAAAGTTGTACTTTTCTGAATACACTTTTCTTTCTTTTTTTAAAAGACTTTATTTTTTTAGCATTTAAAGTTTTCAAAAATAATTGAGAGAAAGATAGAGATTTCGCATACATTCCCTGCCCCCACATATTCATAGCGTCACCCCATTATCAACATCCCCCATTAGATTGCTAAATTTGTTATAATTGATGAAACATCATAATCACCCAAAGTCCATGGTTTACCTCAGGGTTCACTCTTGGTGTTGTACATTCTAGGAATTTGGACAAATTTATAATACATCTATCATTAAAATATCATAGAGTGTTTTCACTGCCCTAAAACTCTTCTGTGCTCTGCCTATTCATCTCCTTCATCTCCTAACACCCACTGATCTTTTTACTGTCTCCATAGTTTTGCCTTTTCCAGAAGGTCATGAAGCAGAAATCAAAGAGTGTATTTAAGACTGGCTTTGTTTACTTTGTAATAGCATTTAAGGTTTCTCCATGTCTTTTCATAGCTTGATAGCTTATTTCTTTTTAGCACTGATTAACATTCCATTATTGGGTTGTACCGCAGTTTATTTGTTTATCCATTCACCTACTGAAGGATATTTTGGTAGTTTCCAAGTTTTGGCAATTATGAATAAAGCTGTTATAAAAATTCTTGTGCAGGTTTTTTTCTGTTGACACAAGTTTTAACTCCTTTGGGGCAATACTAAGATGTATGATTATTGGGTCATATGGTAAGAATATACTTAGTTTTGTAAGAAACTATCAAACTGTCTTCCAAAGTGTCTGTACAATTTTGCATTACCACTAGCAATGTATGAGAATTCCTGTTCCTCCATATCCTTGGTAGCATTTCATGTTGTCAATGACCTGGATTCTGGCAATTTTAATAGTATATATGTAGCAGTATCACAGTTTTCTTAATTGGCATTTCCTGGATGACACATGATATGGAATATCTCTTTATATGATTATTTTCCAACTGCATATCTTCTTTGGTTAGGTGTCATTAGGTATTTGGCCCATCTTTTAACTGGTTGTTTTTCTTATTGTTGAATTTTAAGAGTCTGTATTTTGGATAACAGTCATTTATCAGAGGTGTCTTTTGCAAATATTTCCTCCCAGTCTGTGGCTTGTCTTCTCATTTCTTGATATTGTCTCTTGCAGAGCTGAGTTATTAATATTAATGAAGTTTAGCTTGTCAATGTGGTAATTCTTGTCTTTGTTCCTTTACAGGTAAGGTATTTTCCCCCTGGCTTCCCTCAGGAGTTCTTACTTTCTCTTTGTTTTTCTCTAGTTTGGAGACCATACGCCTAGATATAGTTTTCTTTGGCATTTATCTTGCTTGAGGTACTCTGAGCTTCCTGGATCTCGGTTTGATGGCTGACATTAATTTGGGAACATTCTCAGTCATTATTATTTCAAATATTTATTCTGTTCCGTTTTCTCCTTCTGGTATTCCCGTTATGCCTATACTATACCTTTTGTAGTTGTCCCTCAGACCTTGGATATTCTCTGAATTTTTTTCAATCTGTATTCTCTTTGCTCTTTATTTTTTGAGGATTCTATTGATTTTTATCTTCTAGCTCAGAGATTCTTTTCTCAGCTGTGTCTAGTCTACTGACGAGCCCATTAAAGGCATTCTTAATTTATGTTACAGTTTTTCTTTGTGTGTGTGTGTGTGTGTGTGTGTGTGTGTGTGATCTCTAGCATTTCTTCTTTTTGGTTTTTCTTAGGATTTCCACTTCTCCTCTTACATTGTCCAGCTACTCTTGCATGTCCTCTATCTATGGGAGCCCCTTAGCACAGTGGTTCTCAACCTTGGCTGCACATTAGAATCACCTGGAAATCTTTTTAAAATCCTGATTTCTGGGCCTCATCCTCTGGAAATTCTGCCCCCAGGATCAGTTCTCTGCCCCCTGGTGGTCAGCGTGTGTCATAGTGACCAGTCATTCCCAACCATTCTGCTGTTAGGATCAGTTTGCATATTATCCTTTTATTATATAGGATAGAGGCCTGGTGCTGGTTTGCCCTGAAGGGTGTCCCGGATCAGGGTGGGGGTCCCGCTGGGGTGCCTGGCCAGCCTGGGTGAGGGGCTGAGGGCTATTTGCAGGCTGGCCACACCCCCTTCAGAGTGGAGGTCCCTGCTGGGGTGCCTGGCTAGCCTGGGTGAGTGGCTGATGGCTGTTTGCCGGCTGGCCACAGCCCCGGGCAACCCAGGCTCCCAGACCCTCCTTGAGCAGAGCCCACAGCCGGCCAGGGCAGGCGGGAAGCTTGGCTTCCTCCATTGCCAGGGGCAACCCAAGTGTCCTGTTCGCTCCAGCTCCGTGGCCGCCGCCATCTTGGTTGGGTTTATTTGCATACTCGCTCCTGATTGGCTGGTGGGTGTGGCTTGTGTGTGTAGCAGAGGTACAGTCAATTTGCATGTTTCTCTTTTATTAGATAAGATGTGGTAAAAAAAATACTAAGGAAAAGTCTTATGTTCCTGAATAACTTTAGTATTTTGGTCAAAGGAATTTGGATGATTTTCCTGGCTGCAAGCAGGTTAAATTCCTCAACACCAGACTGACAGGCATGGGCTAGGAGGCCCCAGCAGCTCTGTTCCTCTGCTGTGTGGACAAGCCCTTCTGGAACTGGGGGCCCTGCCTCGTGCCCTGAACCCCTCCTGGCACAATTCTTGAGAGTTGTGGGTTCACCAGCAGCACCATGAGGACCACTCATATACAGGTTCAGAGCCAGCAGCAAATCCCCTTCATTTCAGTGGTTAGTGGACCACGTAGAAAGTAGCATTGTATCCACCCACTGAGCAGCCACAATGAGGTCAGAGATGCCCAGGGAGAAGGGAAAACCTGGAGGGAGTGATTAAATGGTGCTGAGCCCTGCAGCCGAACTGCATCCCAGCAGCTCCAGTGTCTGATCCTGAGCCCTGGGCACCTCTTTTCATCAGTAACTGAGGTGTAAAGTGCGGAGAAAGGTTAATACATGACAGAGGACCAGACGGTGGCTTTTGAAATTGTCTTTATTTCTGATAATTCCTTTACAACCATCCACCTGAGGATTAACTCCCACAGATGCACCTCGAGCCCAAATCCCCACCCACTCCCCAAGCAAACCAGATGCATGTTTCTGATAGTAGGACACTTTGCCTTTGAGGTCCCATGAACTCCCCAACCTTTGTCCCTGCAATCCTGTACCTGGGCTGGGTCCCTCCCTTTCCCCATTCACACTGAGCATGAACATGAAACGTGAGTGGCCCCGCATACTGCACCCCAGTCCGAGGTTTCAGGTTCCAGGGGCCCAGAAGGAAGCCCTTGTTAGGTGCACCTGGTGAGCAGGGTCATTACAGGGGCACATCAAGGGCTCCATGTTATGAAAATGCCACGTCATAAAAGTCCCCAGAGCTAAAGTACTTGGTGTCAAGATGGATGGTCCTGGGTTGTCCTAACTCCCTCAGTGTCCCCATGAGCTCAGCCTGGATCAGGGCAACTCTCCTGGTCCACAGTCTCGTGGATCCTGTAACACTCCAGGGGGACGGGGTACCGCTCGCTCTCTAAACTGCGCAGCCCGGGTGTGTGGTGCAGCAGCTTCTCCACGGTGGCCACGGAGAGGGGGTTCTCAGTGATGGTGAAGTCCCTGAGCTGGTGACAGCGGCTCAGGACAGGCAGGATGGCCTCAACTTGGGAGTCCACCATCACACAGTTATCCAGGCGCAGGTCCTGGAGGGTGGGTGCCACTGCCTCCAGCCCCTCGGAGGGGCTCCGGACTACAATCAGTGAGGTTGGCGCCACACAGACGCAGAGACTTCAGCTGCCTGAGGTTCGGGCACTGGAACAGGTGTGTCAGGTCTGATCGCGTCAGCTGCCAGCAAAGCCATATGGAGAGTTTGTCCAAGGGGGTCTGCAGGCACCTGGGGAGAGATGGAGCGATTAGTTCCTGGGGATGGCGGTAGTAAAAAGAGGGGGGCTTCCAAGTGGAGGAAGACCAATTTGTGCAAGCCCAGGGCTGTCCTGACAATGTGATGAAGGCCAGCACCCAGGACACCCAGTCTCCTTTTAGGCTGGGTCAAGTTCACGACTTCTCCAGAGCTTCCTGTCCTCAGCTGCCAAGCAGAGCACTGCTCTCTGGAGGGTGACTGGACATAAGGAAAACCCCGGGAGCCTGCTCAGAGAGCCTCACAGTGTCTAGGTCAAGGGCAGGCATCCGTGAATGTTAAATTTGGGAGTCAAAACCAAGAATGCTCTCAACGCAGGCTTCCTTCTGTCCATTGCTTGGCTCTAGGCACCAAACATCTGGGCCACAGGAGGCTCTTTCATCTAATGCCTAAGGAACAAACCCGGCCTTAGTTGGTTTGACTCAGTGGATAGAGCTTTCACTTTTGATTGAAGGGTCTCAGGTTTGATTCATGGTCAAGGGCACGGATCCCATTTGCAGCATCAATGCGAGGCTGGGGTTGGGGCATGTGCTGGGAGCAACCAATCATCTCTCTCTCTCTCTCTCTCTCTCTCATCCATATTTCTCTCTCACTCTCTTCCCCTCCATTTCACTCCCTAAAAACCAAAGGAAAAATATCCTCCAGTGAGGATTTAAAGAAAAGGGAGAGAGTGACCAGAGGAAGAATCTGCAACATCAACTGGGGAAGCCAGTCTGCAGAGGCGACTTCCACCGCAATCACCTGTTACTCTTTGCAATCCTTACGCTAAGGGAGCGGGATCCTGTCTTTCCTTTCTACTCTTGACCTTCCTGGAGCCCAGGACCACCTCTGACAGATGGGGAAGCTGAGACAGGCTCACGTGTGTTCACATGGCTGGTGGGCACAGAGCTTCTGTCTGGAAGTGCTCCATGTGATGTGTCTTTTCCTCCTCCCTCCCCCTTCCTAAGTCCTGGTCACTTAGACATCTCTCCCTAAGGAAGAATTTACAGACCCCGGCTCGCTGGGTCACTCATTGAGCCAGTTCTGCTACCCCTCCTGACAGGCAGATTTTAAAACATGATTCTCTTAGGTGCTCACAAGACACCACCCTCAAAGCAGCAAACAAGACCACTCCCTTGACATTCTGGGGCTGCGTCCACTGTTCCACAGCTCACCTGAGCATCTGGTCCAGACGGTCTCGGAGGAAGGAGGGAGAGTCCAAGGAGAGCTTCTTGAGGTGCTGCAGCCTGAGCATCTGAGAGAAGAATTGGGAAAAGTATCGCTGCTCCTCCTGCTCCTCTCTCTCCCACTCCTGCTCCTCCCTCTCCCAGTCCTCTTCATCCTCCCACTCCTGCTCCTCTTCCTCCCTCTCCCACAAATATTCCTCCTCCAAGGCCTGCTTCTTTTCCTTCTGTTCCTCTTGCTCCTCTTCCTCCTGCACTTCCTTCTCCTCCTCCTCCATTTTCTCCTCCTCCTCCTCCTCCTCCTCCTCCACCTCCTCCTCGT
>NW_005871375.1:24205-59614 GCF_000147115.1 Myotis lucifugus | reverse complement strand
GCTGAGATTCTTCCAGGTCAACAGGGCGTTGGCTGACATGATTTATGGGCAGTGTATCACAGAGGTTGAGCATCTACCTATGAACCAGGAGGTCACAGTTCAATCCTCCCTCAGGGTACATTCCTGGTTTGCAGGCTCAATACCCAGTGTGTGTGTGTGAGCAGGAGGGGGCGGATCAATGATTCTCTTTCATCATTGATGCTTCTACCTCTATCCCTTCCTCTCTGAAATTAATAAAAAAATGTTTTTCAAAAAATATCAATAGAACCAGGGCAGGTCAGAATGAGCCTGAGCATCTGAGGTGAGGCAACAATAAGTTCCCACCCCCACCCTGAGCTTCGTCTTTGAGTCCCAAGGTCAGCTTCTCCGTTGCTCTCCTCTTCCCTCTGCTTTGCTTTGCTCATCTCCTTCCCCTCCATCCCTCCTGCTCAGCACTTCGTGTGCCTTTAAGTACCACTGGGAGGAGGCAGGGCAGGTTTTGCAGGTGGCCCTGCCCCATAGGCAGTCCTCTACTTCCCACAGTGAGCTTTGTAGTGTGCAAGGGCTCCCTGGGCCTCACTGGCACCGTCAGAAACTTCAGGTCCACCCTTAGGCCCTCACATGCCCTGACCCACCCTGTCTCTGGGATGCCCAGGACCCTTCCAGGCACCTGGAGCAGCCTTACCTGGGGAGAACCTCTTGGGCAAGCAGACCGTCAAGCCCCTCCAACACCACTTTTAAGACCATGACTGGAGGCAGCCTCATCAAGCTCCCCAGAGGGAGGACAGAGAAGGGCCAGGCTTGCACCAAAACCTTCAGGGGCTTCCACATTCTCCTACGGCAGGCCTGAATGAACAGTAGTTTGAAGAACTCAGCGGGCAGGTACTCCAGAGCTGTGATGGCCGCAGGCTGGTCCCTCAGCAGGCTCCTTCCTGCCAGCCTTAGCAGTATGGGTGGGGTCCGGATGCTCATCTTCACGGTGCTCAGAAAAAAATCCTGCAGAAACGTCTAGGGAACAAAGCATCCTCGTCAGGCCAAGCATTAGAGCCCCATCAATTCACTCCCCATCCATCAGAGGAATCAGCTCAGGGCCAAAGCCACTGCCTGGCAAAGGTGAGAGCCTCAGGTTAGTGAGTCCCACTCTGGGCTCGGTGACCGCAGAGCCATGGCTCTCCCCTGCGGGCCCAGGAAAAGCATCTCAGAAGCACCCACATCTTTCATTCCTGTCTGACTGGGAAGTGGTTACTCAGAAACATGAAAGCTGACCCCCACCTTTTTGGGGGAAGAGTTTCTGACCAATCTAGGGACACAAACTGAATATTTAAAATTTCCAGAAATAAAACCACAATTAAGATGTTTTCATTAGGAAGGGAGGTGGGGAGGTCAGGGAATCAGCTTGGTTAGACATTTAAAAATAAACCAAAGCACAAATCCAAATGTTTGAAATTCCACAAAATCTGCACATGCTAACTATTTAAACTGTCCAGAAAGAAACCCCCAAACAGGTAGACATTTTCAATAGGAGTTTGGGGGTGTGGTGAAATTGGCTTGGTTACACATTTATAATTAAATCAAAGCACAAATCTAAATGTTTGGAATTCAGGCAAAACTATACTTAGAGGCAAAATCAAAGCCTTCAATCTGTTAGTCTGTAAAGAAAGAAAAAGGAAAGTTCTCTGAGCCACTGTGAGGCCGGCTGCCTCAGCTGAGGTCGATAACTTACCTGCTGTGACTGGGTTGACTGGGGCTCAGATCTCAGACCTGGTGGAGAAAGAACCACTGACTGCAGAGCTGGAGGACTCTGAATCTCTCCTCTGGTGCCTGAGGAATTTATACACCTTCTCAAATGTTAACATCCAATCAAAACCTCAGTCTCCATACCTTCATTTTATTGGGACTATTTCTTTAACAGCCAACGCCTGTTATCTGAGAGTCAGAGCCTTCAGCAGAGAACCCTTCCCAGAGAGCAAGTGCCTTCCCTCAGGACACCGAGTCTCCATGGTCCCATTTCTGCCTTCATGCCACCCTTCACTCACCACACCCCCAATGATCTCTCTTGTGACCTTCGGCCCTCATGTCCTCACTTCAGTAAGCCTGTCCCCCAATATTACTCTCTTCTATTTTTCTCTAACATCACTGTGGCCTGCTGGATGAAAGGCTTTCTCCTTGGATCAGGCACAAGGCAATGCAAGAAAGAAAAGACATACAAGTCAGAAAGGAAGAAGGAACTGTCCATATTTGCAAACAACTTAGATATCTCTAGAGAAAAGCTTACAGACTCCACACCCACACCCCCTGAACTGCGTGAATTCAGCAGAGGAACAGGATAAAGATCAATATCTAGCCCTAACTGGTTTGGCTCAGTGGATGGAGGGTTGGCCTGGGGACTGAAAGGTCCCAGGTTCAATTCTGCTCAAGGGCATGTACCTTGGTTGCAGGCACACCCCCAGTGGGAGGTGTGTAGGAGGCAGCTGATCGATGTGTGTCTCTCATCGATGTTTCTAACTCTCTATCCCTCTCCCTTCCTCTCCTTCAAAAATCAATAAAATATATTTTAAAAAAGATCAATATCTAAAAGCCCCTTGTATCTCTATGCCAGCTATTGTGGGAAACTGCCTATTGTCTTCACTAGCAGAGAGGTGTGGACAAGGAACCCAGAAGGCTGGCGACCCTTGGGCTCTGGCAATGGTCAGGGCTGTGCACCCACTGTTAGTCCAGACAATGGTAGCTGAAGCAACTTCCCCATTTATTATTATGTAAATCCTTGCTGATGGGCTAGTCTGCCTGTTACTGGAAATTGCCTGCCTAAGGGCCATGGGTGTATGGCCCTTAAATAAAAGCTGGGTGAGCACCATGATCCTCATTTTGCAGGGGAATTGAGCTTCTTGCCTAAGGTCCCCCTACCCAAAAGCACCAGCCCCTGAAACCTCAGCTTGGAGTCTTCATTTGGGTGCCCTTTGATTAGGGTCACTGTGAAGGGTTAATTTTATGTGTCAACTTGACAGCGCTAAGGGTTGCCCAGGTAGCTGGTAAAACAATACTGTGTGTGAATGGATGGGGCTAGCTTTGGATTCAGTCGATGAGTAAGGAGTCGTGCTGGTGGGCCTCCTCCAATTTCTGGGGGAACAAGAGGAATAGAAAGAGGAAAGAAGAATGAATTGTGTCTTCTTTGGCTGAGATGTCCATCTTTACACACACACACACACACACACACACACTCACACACATCTTGGATTTCAGAGAGGAAGAGACAGGGATAATAGAAACATCAGTGATGAGAAAGAATCACTGATCAGATGCCTCTTGCAACACAGCATGTGCCTTGACAGAGAATAGAATCGTGACTTCTTGGTTTATAGTTGAAGCTCAACCACTGAGCCTTGCTAGCCAGGTGTGAGATGGCTATGTATATCTGCCCATGAACATTGGAGTTCCTGGTTCTCAAGGCTTCAAACTCTAGGCTTTACAGCAGCTGCCCTTTATTCTTAGGCCTTTGGCCTCTGACTGGGGGTTACACCATGGGCTCCCTGGTTCTCAGACCTCCAGATTTAGACCAATGGGCTTTACTGGTTCTCCAGTTAGTAAAGCACAGATGATAGGGCTCAACGTATGAGCCTATTTCTATAAATGTCTTACATACGTCCATGTAGACCCTATTGATTCGCCTGGCGAACACTGTCTAATAGAGGGACCTAGCACAGGCAGTACCTCACCCATTTACCCAGTTCTTCTGTTACCCATCCTGACAGGCTGACTTCAAAACATGATACACTAGGCTTCCTCCATAGAGAGAGACAAGAGAAGTTATTAGAATAATGACAATTCCCCACGAATATGACCTTTCTCTCCCCCTCCCACCCCCACTCCCCAGGGTTATATTTAAAAAATATGTGCACTCAGGGAGGCCCCTCAGCCTGGCTATGCCCGCTTGCAGTCTGGGACCCCTCAGAGGATGTCCACCTACAGGCTTAGGGGGGATCGGGCCCAAGCTGGCAGTCAGACATCCCTCTGGCAGCCCAGCAGCCCTTGGGGGATGTCCACTTGCCAGTGGGGAGCAGGCTTAAGCTGCAGCCGGACATTCTTAGCGTTGCTGAGGAGGCAGGAGAGGCTCCCATCACCACCACTGTACTGGCAGCCATCAGCCTGACTTGTGGCTGAGCAGAGCTCCTCCATGTGGAAGCGCACTGACCACCAGAGGGCAGCTCCTGCATTGAGCGTCTGCCCCCTGTGGTCAGTGTGTGTCATAGTGACCAGTCATTCCCAGTCGTTCTGCTGTTAGGGTCAGTTTGCATATTATCCTTTTATTATATAGGATAGAGGCCTGGTGCTGGTTTTCCCTGAAAGGTGTCCCGGATCAGGGTAGGGGTCCCGCTGGGGTGCCTGGCCAGCCTGGGTGAGGGGCTGGTGGCTGTTTTCAGAATGGCCACACCCCCTTTAGGGTGGGGGGTCCCCACTGGGGTGCCTGGCCAGTCTGGATGAGGGGCTGAGGGCCGTTTTCAGGCTGGCCAAGCTTCCCGGCAACGGAAGCTCCCGGCCTCTCCTTTTTTTCTTTTCTTTTCTTTTTTATTCTGGGATTTATTTACTTTCTGTAATTGAAACTTTGTAGCCTTGAGAGGAGTTCAGAGCCAGCCAGGGTGGGCAGGAGGGAAGCCTCCTGCTTGCTCCAGCTCCGTGGCCATGACCAACTGAAAGCAGGTATCTGGGGTTTGTTTACCTTCTATAATTGATACTTTGTTGCTTTGAGTGGAGCTCATAGCTTCTGCGGCAAGTGGGAAGCTTGGCTTCCTCCATCATTGGGGCAACCAAGCCTCCTGCTTGCTCTGGCTCCATGGCTGCCGGCCGCCATCTTGGTTGGTTAATTTGCATATAGTTGCTGTGATTGGCTGGTGGGCATGGCTTAAGGCGTAGCGAAGGTACGGTCAGTTTGCATGTTTGTCTTTTATTAGTGTAGACTAGAGGCCCAGTGCACAAAAATTTGTGCACTCAGGGAGAGGGTTCCCTCAGCTCGGCCTGTGCCCTCTCGCAGTCTGGGACCCCTTGAGGGATGACCACCTGCTGGCTTAGGCCCACTCCCCAGGGGATCGGGCCTAAGCTGGCAGTCAGACATCCCTCTGGCAGCCCAGGAGCCCTTGGGGATGTCCACTTGCCAGTGGGGACCGGCCTAAGCTGCAGTCGGACATTCTTAATGCTGCTGAGGAGGCAGGAGAGGCTCCCACCACCACCACTGTACTGGCAGCCATCAGCCTGGCTGTGGCTTAGCAGAGCTCCCCCTGTGGGAGCGCACTGACCACCAGAGGGCAGCTCCTGCATTGAGCGTCTGCCCCCTGGTGGTCAGTGTGTGTCATAGTGACCAGTCATTCCCAGTCTTTCTGCTGTTAGGGTCAATTTGCATATCACCCTTTTATTATATAGGAGTGCCTGGCCAGCCTGGGTGAGGGGTTGAGGGCCGTTTTCAGACTGGCCACACCCCCTTCAGGGTGTGTGGGGGGGGTCCTGCTGGGGTGCCTGGCCAGTCTGGGTGAGTAGCTGACGGCAGTTTACAGGCTGGCCAAGCCCCCCAGCGGGGACCCTCACCCCATGAGGGTGTGGCCAGCCTTGGTGAGGGGCTGATGGCTGTTTGCAGGCTGGCCACAACCCCTAGCCACCCAAGCTCCCAGTGGAGGCTGGCTGGAAGCAGGTATCTGGGATTTATTTAGCTTCTATAATTGAAACTTTGTTGCCATGAGCGGAGGCCACAGCCTGCTCAGGGCTGGCGGGAATCTTGGCTTCCTCCATCACCCGGGCAACCAAGCCTCCTGCTTGCTCCAGCTCCGTGGCTGCCGGCCGCCATCTTGGTTGGGTTAATTGACTGGTAGGCATGGCTTAGGGCGTAGCAAAGGTATGGCCAATTAGCATCTTTGTCTTTTATTAGTGTAGATCTTTCTGTAAATAAACTAGGTTAATGATGGTGATCATTAATTTAAGTGGCTGAAATATGATCTGAATCCCATAGAATGAATAAAGAAATGAAACTAACAAAGAAAATAATTATGGAGAAAGGAAGTTGTATCCTTTTCCTAGAAGCAGTTAAATGAGGAGAATTCTCCAGCAAGTCCACAATGAGCAGGGCACCTTTCCTGCCCCTGGCTGTGTGCTGGGTTCAGAGGGCAGGTCCATCCCAGCTCCAGGCAGTCTGCTCCCATGTCCCTTTGTTCAGCCCCAACAGTCCTGCTGCTCAGCTGCTTATTCACGGGTGTGTGGGGAGGGGGTGCCCCCCAGCTCAGGAGGCACCTTTGCAGGGGTAGCTGCAGGGTCGGGTTTAACTGGGAAATTTCTCCTGGTCTCTCCAGCAGCAGAGGCGGAGGCTGGAGTCTGAGCAGACTGTGCGCTGCCTGGAGACCTGCAGGTGCGCAGGGGCGGGGCTGTGGGCCAGGTGAGTGCTGGGCCTTCCCACCTTCCAGTGCTGCCTGGGGGTTGCAGGGGGCGGGGGGGCGGCACGGGGAGTCACTGCTCAATACCACTCTGCGTGATCCAGGCTCCTGGAGGGCGGTGGGCAGGCCTGCCTTGTTCCCACAGGTGTGAGGGGCTCTTCAAAGTCTGGGACACCCAGGCTGCTTTCGTCCCATGTTTCTGGATCCTAGAATCATTGATGCTGTTGGAATCATATTTTTTGGTTAGAAAATTTAAATGTCTGAGGCGTAAATTAGACACTGGGCCCCATTCACACTTCTTAGTCAGCACAATGTCCAAGCGCATGCACACTGCACTGGACCTGTCAGCTTTTACCCCTCGGCACCTGGACTGCACCCCGGGGGCACCGTGCAGCTGCTGCTGAGAATGCTGCCCACCGGACGCTGGCCACCTGCCTGGAGGCTCCTCAGCCTTCTCTGCACCTTTACCAGCTCAGAGGCCCTCGCCTCTAGGGAGCCCTCCAGGCCGCGCTCCACCTGAGCTCCCGCAGCACTGAGCCTTCATCAGTTCATCAGGTGTCACAGTCCGAGTTGGGTCCTTGCTGAGAACTCGTTGGTGTTTCCTGGGAGACCCGGATGTCTCGATTCTGTTTGTGTGACTGTGTCTCAGTAAAGGACCTTGAAGTTTGCTCTCAGTGATGCTGACAGGGCCCAGGTTAAGATGTTTCTAAAAAAGTCCAGCAATGCTTTTGTCCAGCTGTCCCATTTTTAAATTAGAGCTCTTCTCATTCTGATGATTCTCTACATTTGCCAACCCGTCCATAATTTATACTTTCTTGATAAATATGTAGGCGCAAATGTAAGAGTCCACCAAAAACCAAAAACCCAAACCTGCTACAGTGGGTGGCGTGGACTGTGATCTGGGGGGGAACAGGCGGCGATGGCAGGTGCAAGGCTGCTCTCCAGGGGCGGGGGGGGGGGCGCTGCGCAGGAGCCTGGGAGAAACTGGTTAATGAAAAGCTGCGCTGAAAGGCAGAGGCACACGCCTACGCGATGAGTGGGAGTGGGACAGTGTGCCCAGGTGAGTCCCGAAGTGTGAGTCCTCATGCTTCCAAGGTCATATCTTCATTCCATTGGGCAGCATCCGGGAGAAGAAAACGGTGCATCTGTCTGAAGGCGGAGTCCCTGTGAGGTAGCAGGAAGCCACTCCTTCACCACATCTGTCTGTCCCACCTGAGCGTCCTTTGGTACAGAAGCAAGACTCAGCCGTGTTGCGAGAGCTGCGGCGAGAGGAGGGATCCGGCAGGGACAACTCCCCTTCCTCCCTTAGCTCTGCAGGTCCCTGTGGCATAGGATGTTGACAGAAACGCACCGTCTACCGGCCTGCTCCTCCCCCACCTCCCCCGCAGCCCACGCACCATGGCCAGTGAGGCGAAGGACAGGCTGGTCGGAACCCGGTTCCCAGTCTTTGACTTTGAATGTCCTGTTTGACCTTGAACTTCAGTAGCTTCTTTAAAATCATGGTGATTGGAATGCCTCAAGCACAGTGTTGTAGAAAATAAATTCATAAAGAATCTGTGTTCTATCCCAGTGTTCAATGGATGAGAGACGTTGCTGTTACTTAATTCCACATCGTCGTCATTTCTTAAAACCTTTTATACTTGGGTGAAATAAGTGTCCTGTATATACCAGCAGCTGATTCCCAGTGTGAGTTCTGTTCTGCTCACTAGGAGCTTACCTTTTCCTTGTGAATTCAGGGGAAATAAAGAGTAACTCCCAAGTGTGGCTGAGGCATTTCTGAGCTGGTGGGTCAGACCGATTACAGTCAGATTCCCTGCGCTCGGGAGCGGGACTCAGTTACCGACGTTTGAGTGGGCGAGTGGCTGAGCGAGGTGTCCGCATGTCCTGCGAGGTTCGTTCCCACGCATGCCATCCTGGTGGTTCTTACGGCGTTACGTGCACTGGCTTACTGCTTTTCAGTGGGTAACTGACTCAGACACTCGGACGTGAATTCTGTCTGCCACCTGCTTCTTGGCAAACGCAGATTTTAAAACCGTGTTTGGAGCTCACAGAACTAAATGCAGAAAAGAGATTTAAATGTGAAGTGCAATCAGGCAGCATTTGGGGGACTCCTGGGCAGGTACTACTGTAGACACAGAAGATAGAGTATTGTGTGATCAAGCTGGCGTGGGAGCACCAGATTCCTACTGTCCAATGTACACAACGGCCTATTACCTGCAGTTCTGTGGGCTGGATGGCATAGGGAGCAATCAAAAGTAGAGTTTCTCTGTAAGTAAATTCTTCAGAAGGCCAGAGAGACATTTTATAAACTAATACCTCTTTAACCCAGTAAATTAAATTCTGGTGCAATGACCTGTCTGGTTACTTTTCCTAGAACCTATCAAATTCAGCCCTAACTCCAGGCCCAGACAGGCCTGGCCCAGGCTGTGGAATCAATGTCATTTCTTACACAAAGGAATGAGCACAACCCAGCACATTCAGCAACACAGCTTAGCACAATTGCATCTTCATTCTTGTTTGGTTTCTGAACTTATACTCTGCCGGGGTTCTTGTCCCAGCATTAAGAAGGGTTCGGGAAATCTGGAGAAGGCTGTGTGTAGATTAATAAAGAGTCCAGGGACAAAAGATAATTTTGAAAGACATTTGGGGGTCAGAGGAGCCTAGTTTAAAGGAAACTAGGATCTAAGTTCTAAATTCTCAGGTCTAAGGTCTAAGGCAGGGGTCCTCAAACTACGGCCCGCAGGCCACATGCAAATACAAATATTGTATTTGTTCTCGTTTTGTTTTTTTTACTTCAAAATAAGATATGTGCAGTGTGCATAGGAATTTGTTCATAGTTTTTTTTTTAAACTATAGTCCGGCCCTCCAACGGTCTGAGGGACAGTGAACTGGCCCCCTGTTTAAAAAGTTTGAGGACCCCTGGAAGGTCTAAAGCAGTGGTCAGCAAACCCCGGCTCGCGAGTCACATGCGGCACTTCGGCCACTTGAGTGTGGCTCTTCCACAAAATACCACGTGCAGGCGCACACATACAGTGCGATTGAAACTTCGTGGCCCATGCACAGAAGTCGGTTTTCGGAAAGGAGAGAGACGAAACAAGTATACAAGACGAATGTGGATGGGAGAGTTGGAAGGGGTCGACCTCAGCGAACGTACCTCAATCAGATTGAGGACATTTTTAGCAAAGGCCAGCTTAGGAGTACCCTAATTAAGTTAAGAACAATTTACCTACCTATATAGTTTAAGTTTAAAAAATTTGGCTCTCAAAAGAAATTTCAATCGTTGTACTGTTGATATTTGGCTCTGTTGACTAATGAGTTTGCCGACCACTGGTCTAAAGTCTAAGGTTCTCCTCATCCCAGGACCTCATGCTTTTTTTTTTTTTAATATATTTTATTCATTTTTTACAGAGAGGAAGGGAGAGGGATAGATAGTTAGAAACATCGATGAGAGAGAAAGATCGATCAGCTGCCTCTTGCACACCCCCTACTGGGGATGTGCCTGCAACCAACGTACATGCCCTTGACCGGAATCGAACCTGGGACCCTTCAGTCCTCAGGCTGACGCTCTATCCACTGAGCCAAATCTGTTAGGGCCTCATGCTTTTTATTAACACAATTTATCCTGAGGCGAGGCAGAGATATACACTTCAAAGGGTACACACAAGCATTGTCAGAATGGGGGAATTAGCCTACGGCTGTTCAGGTATTTGGCCAGTAGGAGGCAATAACATGTAGATTAAGATGCCCTTTAGCTGTCTGGCAGCAAACAATCAATTTAATGTATCCTATTCAGGTTTGGGGAAATGCCATTGCCACTCCAGATGATTCAGCCCTGCTGGACATGCTGGAATTGGTCTTCGGCAATACTCAATGCAACCACTGTGCTCGGTGTTTGCTGCCTCACTGCAGTCAACATTTGTGGTGAGCCTGTTTGCTGACTGACGTTCTGCTGGGTGCTAATACCCACCCCAAAACGCCAACACTTCCTTCTTGCTAGGCCTCCATGGCTACAGTACTCCTCCCCTTGGCCTCTGGCTCCTACGTCTTTCTCCCAGAATTCAGATATTCAATGCGAAGTTTCCCAATTAGGTAGGCTTCTGGTGTAGGCGGAATTGCTGGGATGGCTGAGTGCCACCAATCGGGAGCTGGTGCTCTCACTCAGCTGGCGCACCTGCCTTGAGAGGACTATTGAACTACTTGGTTTTAGTGCTCGATCTTCCACCATCGTTATCTGACATCATGCAATAGTTTTGAATACTGTTGTATTCTCTCTTCATATACTTCAGTTGATAGTTCGTAAGAGCTATTATCTGGGCAAATGTGGGCTTAGTAAGATCAAGTTAGGAGTGTGTGGAGCTGGGTTTGCCTTGGTGCCAGAGAGGCTTGCTACGTAGACCCCTAGGGGCCAGGCGGGGGACACAGGAGGCCTGTTTATCAAATGGGTGTTTAGCTCAATGCTAAGAAAATAGCAGTCATGTTAAATGATGACATTAAATTGGAAAAATCCTAAGGTATAATGACAGGTATTACTAATGCTTTCTTCCAAGGGAACTCTGTAGGCTTAAGTAAGTAAGTATCTTAAAAAGAATGAAAGGAAATGTAATCCCTTCACTAGAAAGGCTGAAACAGAGGCTGCGTGGCCGCATCCCATTCATGGGGCCGGAGATCAGCCAGGCGCCTGCCACCAGTCGGACCTCCCATCTGCGATCCCTGGCGCCTGAGCAGCCGTGTGTGTGTGTGTGGGGGGGGGGGGGGGGGGGCTCGGCAGTCCTCACCTGGCAACCAGAACACATTCCTGTCAGGATCCCATCTGTTTTCCTGGATTGGTTATTTTTATTTATCTGCATCCAGTCCGGTGAGCTGGCTGAAGAGCAGTCAGTGATGGTGACCCAAAAGGAAAATGCCAGATACACACCAATGAGTTCCCGTTCCACAGCAGACAACCCGCAAACCACAACAGTACGGACGAAGGATGGCGCTCAGATATTAGATATTTTCCCAAACCATCATATTCTTACTCAGAGTAGCATCTTAGACCTGTGGTTTCTAGCGAGATGGCTAGAGTTTGGAAGTCTTGAATGTGGAAAATGTTTACATAGTGGGTGTGTTATACCAGCTATTGAAAAATCCAATCCCAACAGCAGCAAACTAAGTCATAGGAGGCGACTGGATTAGTGATGTGCATCAGGTCAGGTGAGAATGAAATAAACTACCGAGTGAGGGTCGCATGACCCTGGCCTGTCTTGCGGGAAACCCGGGGACGAAAGCCGGGAGAACGCCGTGTGCTGCCACGCTCCCATGACCACTGGCTTCTCCAGCATCGAGAGGGAAGTGAGGGAGTGAGCAAACAGCCCCTGGTCACCCTTCACCTCATGGTTCCTGGGCTCTCCCAGGAGTTTAACTGCCTTTCCAGCAGACGATGGCAGATTCCAGCCTGAATTAGCTTCCCAAGGAGCTGTTTGGAAGAGGTGTCTCAGAGACACAGGGAACTGCTGAGCAGCAGCCACACACTTTGAAAACGAGCAAAACCTTGGTCCTTCTCATGCCCTCAGTTGCCCCCTATGGTCCCGGTAGCAACGCACTGACCTGACCCGGCTCCTCCCACTCCCATTCTCATCACCCCCGCCCTCCACTTGTGAGCAAACTCTTCCGTATCTTCAGGATCTAAGGAGGTCATTCCCTCTGTTTCTCCTCCAGGGGTGTGGACCCGCACGAGCGGGTGCTGCTGTGTCACCCAACACCATTGCTCTGTCTTCCAAGCGCCCGTTACCGACTCCTGGCGCAGCCTCAGTGATCCTGAAACGTCCTTCGCTGCCAAGTCTGGGCGTTTGATTGTTTTTCCGGATGTTGGAGAGCAAAGCGCGTCTCCACACAGTGTGACACCAGTTTCCACCACAATCGGGCACACAGCCCTCTGTCACCACTGCGGAGACCCCCTCGGCCTCATGGGAGGCAGTGTCCACACCCACTCAGCACCCACCTGGTCCACAACCTTAGATGTAGAGGCACTGAGGTCTTCCCATGTTTTCACTCTTAATCTCTAAATCTTAGATGCCTTTCTCTGGCGAACCTCTCAAGTGCTTTTTGCAAATGAGCCTGTGGGAGCCCTGAGAGTGACACCCGGGAACCCACACTGTGGGCCTGAGTGGCGGGGCCTCACCCGGGGCAGTCACACGGGTCTGAGACGTGGGCTCACTTCCTCTCACTCCCCAAAGCCTCATTCCAAGCCTCTCACACCCCACCCTCCACTCACTGGCCCACTTCTCCTCCCCATAATAGTATCTTCAGGAGCAAAACCACTCACTTTCCTACAGCAGGAACCTTAGTTCAAGGAAGCACCCCTGCGGAGGCTCACCTGTGGGAAGCTCACCTGTGGGAGGCTCACCTGTGGGAGGCTCACCTGTGGGAGGCTCAGCTGTGGGAGGCTCACCTGTGGGAGGCTCAGCTGTGGGAGGCTCACCTGTGGGAGGCTCACCTGTGGGAGGCTCAGCTGTGGGAGGCTCACCTGTGGGAGGCTCAGCTGTGGGAGGCTCACCTGTGGGAGGCTCACCTGTGGGAGGCTCACCTGTGGGAGGCTCACCTGTGGGAGGCTCACCTGTGGGAGGATCAGCTGTGGGAGGATCAGCTGTGGGAGCCTCCCCCATGGAAGTGCTGCCGGGCCAGTGCTGGGGGGATGCAGGATGGGCTGACCTGGCGGATGGCAGGGGTACACCTGGCACGTGTGGGACTTCTGGCTGAGAAGAGCCTGGGAGCTGGGAGGGAAGCAGCAGTGGATTTGAACTTGGTGCTCTCTCCCTGTGAGCCTTGCACAGAGACACCTGCTGCCTTCCCACCTCCCAGCTCCATGGGTGCCAATCGATACAGATGCTGAGAATATTGAATCAGCAGCACGGACAGGCTGGTGATGGGAACACGGGGGCCAGGCCAACAACGACCAGTTTACAAAGAGGAAGAGGGAAAGGGGAGGTGATGGAACAGGCTTGTTGTCTGAGGCCATTTATGAGTCATTATTTATTTAAAAGATCAGTTTGCAGATTTACTTTGTAAATGGAACAAATTCAGAAAATGGGGGCTGAGGCCTGGGCAGTGAGCCTTAGCCCGGGCCTAGCAGCAGGCCTGAGGCCGGACCGCCAGGCGGAACCTTCATCCTGACGGGGGAGCGGAAGGAGGCCTTGCTTCTCCTGTTGCTCTGGCTCAGACGCAGGCCTCGGTGATCCCTTTCAATGAGGCTGCTCAGCACCTTCAAATGACACCCCAAGCGAGTGAAGCAGCGACTAAGGGGTGAGGAAGCTGGCAGGCCTGGCGCTCCTACTCCTTCCTGCTTCCCGAGGGCCTGGCGTCCTGTTAGGAATTAAAGGAAATAAAACCAACCCCAAACCTCTGCTAACCAAGTTATTCTAACGTAGGACAGCCAACAGCATTATTGTGCAGCGGGAAGGTGAGAAGTCAGTTTGACCCCTTGGCGGGTGAAGTCCCGGAGGCTGTGCGGGAGCGGGCGCGGGGAGACGGAGGCGGGCCTGGTGGTGGTGTCTTTGCAGGCCCGAAAGTGATGTGCGCACCTGGCACACCAGCTGGGCATGCGGGAGCGACTGGTCTCCTCTCTGTACCGAGATTCAAGTGCCTGTTCACGGAGCTCGGCCACCGCCCGCCTGTCTGTGCTCGTGGCTCAGCCGCACCTGCAGGCTGTCCGTCCAGCCTCATGTCCTAAGGACACTCCGGTTTCACATGAGGATCAGCTCTCCTCAGCTCTCAGTCCACGAGGTCCAGGTGACACTGTTCCAGGGACAGTCACAGGACCAGGCCTACTCCATCGCCTGATTCAGAACCACGAGGTTCAGCTCATGGCAGAGGTGGCTCGGGCAGCGACCCGGCCGGCCCACCAGGAGCAGGCCCCTGAGGAGCAGGCCCAGCACTTCTCTGCTTCTGCCGGTCTGAGCTGAGACGCTGTCCTTTCAAAAGGAAGTGACGGAGCCAGTGCAGATGAGTTCATGGGGACAATTCTGACGGACTTCAAGCTTAGAAATTTCACCCTTTTTAAAAATAATCAAATATTTTGGGGTGACATCGGTTAATAACACGACCCAGGTTTCAGCCGTGCAGTCCCATAATGCATCAGCGCTGAGTGGCACTGTGTGCGCACTCCTCGAAGGCTGGTCTCTTTCCCTCGCCGTAAGTTTGACCCCCTTTACCCTCCTCATCCTCCCCCAGCCCCTTCCCCACTGTTAACCACCATTCTGTGTCGGTGTCTATGAGTCTATTTTCTTGTTTGTCCATTTATTGCTTTCTGTTTTATATCCCACATATCAGTCACAAAAAGGGACCCTGGCCAGTGTGGCTCAGCAGTTAGAGCACCAGCCCTCACACTGAAAGGTTGCAAGTTCGATTCCCGGTCAAGGGCATGTATCTGGGTTACAGGTTTGATACCTGGCCCTGGTCAGGGGTCATGCAGGAGGCAACCAGTCAATGTGTCTCTCACATTGATGTCTCTCTCTCTCTCTCTCTCTCTCTCTCTCTCTCTTCCCCCTCCCTTCCACTTTCTCTAAAAAGCAATGGGAAAAGTATCCTTGGGTGAGGAAAATATTTTTTGAGAAGATGAAATATTGCCATTGGTGACAACAGGGATGGGTCCTGAGGGGTCATGCTGAGTGAGAGAAGACGGCGAAGATGACATAACTCTATACCAGTGGTTCTCAACCTTCTGGCCCTTTAAATACAGTTCCTCATGTTGTGACCCAACCATAAAATTATTTTCGTTGCTACTTCATAACTATAATGTTGCTACTGTTATGAATCATAATGTAAATATCTGATATGCAGGATTGTCTTAGGTGACCCCTGTGAAAGGGTCATTTGACCACCAAAGGGGTCTCGACCCACAGGTTGAGAACAGCTGCTCTGTACGCTCACGGAGAGCAGGCCCACCTCTCCCTCCGCTCTCCAGGACATTCTCTCTTGCTTCTGACTCTGTTAAAGAGCATCCAGGGAAATGGCTGCTCGCTTTCTATAACATCACTTATGCAGTTAAACAAGATTTAAAAGTAAGAAGATAATACCTCAACCAAAGTGTTGATTCTAAAACTAATCACTAGGAGCAATTAGTCTGTTTATTGTAATTTTTAAATCCATCCCCTTCTCCCACTCAGACTTTGTCTTCGTTTATTCACCACCATGACTTAAGCATAACCAAAGCTGTGAGGAGCAGGCACAGCAGATGCTTGTCACGTCACCTGCCAAATCCATCCCGTCGGTCCTAAGGTGACAGTCAGTGAAGTGTAGAAAGGCCATCTCGCTCATGATTGGGCTGTAAAGATTGTCAGTAGGGGATACGCAATATAGAACTAATCACAGATCAAACCGCAGACAATTTTCTTGTGCAGGCAAAGACATTAAACAGAGGAACCAACGGAAAACAGAACTGAAAGGACTTTAAGATGTTTTAGAGTGGAATCGAACAAAACTGACCTAAGTGAAGCCTTTAGCTGGCTCCACCCTTATGAGCTACCTAAGCTGGTCGTTAGCTTTCACCGTCACATCGAGTGAGGACAGAACGGGAGCGCACGGGGCGCGCGAGGCTGACCTCAGACCCGGAGCAGTTCCTTAGTGCGTGGGAACCTCCTGGGCACCTAGAAGAAGTGGACATGATCTCGCCCTCTAATGCAGTTGGTCTTCGAGGAGGGAAGGACTTCACTCTGATGAGAAGCGTTTTAGAGCCCCCAACCTGGCTCCTCTTCCTCCCAGTGGCTGGAGAAAGGGCTCAGCACATTCGAATTAAGACTGCCCCACAGACAGCTTCCCGCTGAAATTAGCAACTGAACTTCTAAGATCAGACGCCCCCGCACCCCCCCCCCGCCCCAGCAATCACACATCCTTCCCTCCAGGTCCCCCCCTCCCACCTCCTCACTTTCCTCAGCTGGAATTCCATCTGATGTTAATACCCTTATTCACCTCAATTCAGTGGGCGCCTGTGACCCTCTTTAGCACGGAGTCTATTACTACGTGGATTCCTAATAAGTATTAGCTACTCTCAGTTTTGCGGTTTTGTTCCGGTTGAATGGCACGTAAAGTAAATCTAACATCGTGCACGTGCTCCGTGGGAACGGAGAAGGACGCTGAGTGGAGCAGGAAGCTGGCTCGAAGTGTGGAGCCCGCTGTGACTCTGGACAGCCCACTGCATCGCTCAGTCTCGCTTCCCTCCGATGCTCCAGGGGAAAATAGAGGCTAGTGCTACCTGCTACTGACATGGTCACCCACAGGAGTCAGCAAGCACTTGGTCTTGGTAAGCAGTAATCCTGATGAAAATGACACTAACATTTAGGCTGTTGTTTTAATGATACTCCAAGTGTTTTGACAGATTGACCATGAACCAAGCTCTTCTTCAAGGTTTTCTCTTATTTGGTTTTGTTAAAAAACAAACAAACAAACAAAAAAACAACATCAGATCTGAAATCTCAACTTTAATTTTTTTCCTTGTTTGCTTGTTTGTTTTTTTCAGGAATCTAACCTTAGCAACAGGGGAAGGTCTTCTCTCTAGAAAGAGAAATACAAGCTGGACTCTGTCGTCTTTCACCTGAAAAGGTTCCTGGGGAAGATGGTGACCATGTGCTCTGAGTCCCAGGAAGCCACAGCCTCAGTGGACCAAAGGGCTGGCGAGCCGCCTGCTGGAGAGTGAGAGGAAGGATTGAGAGGAGACCCACAGGTGTGTGAACGGACCGTCATGTCCAGCGAACTGCGCTGAGTCAGGTGGGACAGGGCCCAGACCACACGTCTGTTCTGTGTGATGAGTACAGTCAAGCTGCCGACCCACGCTTGTCACTGACATATGTCATGCTCCTTCCAACAGTTTGCACATGGTAACACTTGCAACAGTATCTTCAGAGCAAGGACTTAATTATTTGCGTACTTCCCCACCTGTCCACATGGATGGGGAGCGATGGTTTGTCTTACTGCCGGTTGTGCCCTGAACAGTTATTGTCACACCAGCGTTAGGAGATATAAGCCACACACTGTACACCCCAGTTTACATTTAGATTGTGAGCGAGTGGATTGCCAGGTTGTGCAGTCACCCCGGCTGTAACTGGAGATTGACATCATCTCCGAAGGAAACCCCGCTCGTTAGCAGCCACCGCCTGTCCCCTGCCCCGCCTGCTCCGCCCCTGCGGACGGCCTCCTGGTCCTTCACACGAGTGGAATAACGTGTGGTTTTGTGACGAGACCCTCCCCTCACACAGTGTGTCTGAGGCTCGCCACGTGGTAGCGTGCAGCGGCAGGGCACTCTTCCATGGCCCTGGTGAGGAAGCTGCCAGTCTATGGCCCAGGGTTGCTGTTGTAAGTGACGCTCGTGGGGAGAGCGGGTGCAGGTCTCCCTGTGCACACGTGGGCTGCATTCTCCCAGCACATCCCAGGCTGCACTGCTGAGTCGCACAGGAACGACGAGCCTTCTGAGGAGCGGCCAGGCGGCGTGAGGAGTGGCTGCCCACTGAGCGATCTCAGCGGCAGCATGTCGGCTCCTTTCTCCCCTCTCACCCCTCTGCCACCGCCTTCTAACTGTGGCCGCCCTGGGCGCATGGAGTGGGACCACCTGTGGTTTCAGTTTCCATCTCTGATGGTTCCTGTTGTGAAACATCTTCTCCTGTGCTTGTCAGCCATGTACATACCTTCTCCGGAGAAATGTCTATTCCTATTATTTGCCCATTTTCAGTTGGGTTATTTGTCTATTTATTGTTGAGTTGTAATAGTTCTTTATACAGTTTGGATGCAAGTCCCTTATTCAATGTTTGATGTGAAAAGTTTCTCCACATGTGTAGGTGCCCCCAACATTTGATAATAAGCACACAGCAGATCTGTAATAATTATATTTAATTGATATCCAATATGTTCCCTGTCCTTACGGAATTCACAAGCCGGGTAACTGCGTGCACCTCTGGCAGGGACATTTATTGCCTTCCAAGAGCCACTCTGTATTTTCTTGTCTGAAATTCAGAAAATGACAGTTTTTTGCCTCCCTTACAAAACGAAACATGTCCAGCTTCTGCTGCAATAGCTAATGGACTAATTACTGTCATTAAAACGTGAAATATCTGTGTAAGACTTCGAGGTCCCTAAACATGGTCTGGCCTTCTCTCTCCCAGCCTGCTTCCTGGGAGGCAGCTGAGGGAGCTGGAACTCCGCGGCCTCTCCCGCCAGAGGTTCCCACGGTTCCCAAAGAGACGAGCCAGGGGAAGCCTTCTCCCGCTGCTTCCCAGAAACCGGGCGCACAGCTTACTAGGCTGCTTCCGCCTGAGAAAGCCGTGCCGCTCCCCCGTGCGCCCCGGGTTTAGGCGCGGGGCTCGTTACCTTTCACATCGGCGTCAGCGTCTGAGAAAGTGTAGCCAGCGCTCGTCCTTTTAATAAAATGAGCTCTGACTAGCGAACAGCTGAGGGAACACGGCTCCCTCCCGGACAAGGGTTCGGTCTGCAGTTTCGCGTTGGCTCCGTGCATTAGCCATAGCTGGTGGGGAGTGAAGGAGAGGATGAGGAGGCTTCTCTCAGGATTAAGCTCAATGAAGCCCACGTTTCTCACCTTGAAAGGCCTCCCAAAATAAAAAATGGTCTCTGACAGCGAGTTTTCACTTAACAAGGTGCAAAAATCAATACACATCTAAGCCTGAGAACTGGGGAGCCGGGGCCGAGGGCCATGCTACGTGCCGGGCATTGCTTGGCACCTGCTGCGCACACTTCAGAGCACCCTGCGCGGCGCCTCCCGCGGGCCGTCCTACCCGGGGCTTGAACCGGTGGACCGCACGCTGTGCGAGTAGGAAATGGACAGTCACCTGGACACGGCTTTAACCGTCAGGCACGAGCTGACTCACACAACCACACCCCGAGTCAGGCTGCCTGCACTGGGCGCTGGAGGGGACGAGGCAGCTGTCCGGGGCGGGCTCTCTCAGAAGGGGACACGCCTTGCCCAGTCCGGCAGCGAGAGGCGTGCGCTCTGTTCCAGAAGCAGTGTCGCCGAGCCCAGTGTGATGGGGCAGGAAATGGCTCTGCTGGAGGCACTGTCCAGGGAGACCTTCGCTCTGACGCCCTCTGCTTCCTGGGGGAGGGGGGGGTGCTTGCCTGGGTGTGGCTTCCCTCCATCTGGGCACCAGTCTGGGCGCGGGAGGGAGCTCCCAGCACCTGAGGTGCCATCACTGTTTGGGAGGAGGCCCCGCCTCAGCGGGACCCAGATTTTCTGAGGTTACAGGGCTCCCCAGAGGCTCCTTCAGAACCTCCGCTTCCCGGGGAGACAGAGCCCCTCCTCTGGGACCTGATGCTAAAATGATCCTTTTGTCATTTTCATCATGTGATGAGGCCTGTGGAAAGGGGCATGAATTGTGCTTTTAAGCATAAATTTAAGTCCATTTCCTTAATCTCTATTTGAAAAGTCACACCTTTCTCTCAATACCTGCATCCAAAAAGGCATTTTAAATACGTGGGTGTTAGAGAACAAGTCACAAATGAGTTGAAATGGAGATGTGATTGTTCCACTCGCTCCTTTAGAAAATAAGTACTATTTACCCACTCCTACAAACAGTGCGTGAGCGCCTAGCTCATACAGTGCGAGGGAATGTCTCCTTAAATTGCTGAGAAATGGTTTTTATCACCAAATCTTGATAAATAAAAATCTAAGCGTATTTTGTATAAACAAACATATTTGCAAACTTGCTTTCTTTTAGTAAACTCATGTACAGGTTTTAAAAAAAAATCTCTCACCTTTCATAAGCCTCACAAGTTCATTGTTCTAACAGATTTCCTCATCACCTTCCCACCCTCACCTGCCGGATGCCCACCCCTGACCACCCACCACCCCCTCCTGTCCCTCCCAGCCTTAGGCACCAGCACCACCCACACAACATCCTGCTTCCTGTGAACGCCCTTCAGCCCCAGGACAGGGAGCTACTGAGTTGTCCCTTCGGCGCCCAGATTACATATTAGATCACAGTGTCTGTCCAGGAGGCCCGGGAAGATGCCACACCGGCCAGTCAGCCAAGCACGCGGGCTTTGCCGAGGGAAACGTGGGCAGAAGTTCCAGGTGCTCGGCGCCCCCATTCCACACATTTGCTTTTCAGAGAAAACTCTTGCTGAACATGTGTTTCACGTAGCACAGCACACTTGGCCAGGCCCTGCCCTCAGTGGTTGTTAACATTTAGCTTCTTTGTGGTCCATTCTCTCTCTAGGCCTGGGGTGGGGGCGGACTCCGTGCAGCTCAATACCCGTCCTCGGAGGCCCAAGGCCCTGAGCAGAGGGCCCTGGGGCGGCGCGGGCCTGGGGCGTCCTGCTTCCAGCACCAGCGGGGCCACCTAAGGAAGGGGCTGCCAGCCTTGTTCATGGGGCTAAGTGCTCTCCTAACTGCCAGGAGGGGGCGCTGAGGGGAGGGGCAGGGCAGCGGCGGCAGCTGGAGCAGGTGACAGAACAGGAGGCTGAGGGAGACAGGAGGGCGTGGAAGCCTGATCCCAGGGCCTGACCGGCTTGGCAGTATCTGAGAGTCCAGTGACCCTTGCTCTGCCATCAGATGGCCCAGGGGCCAGAGGTGTTTCGGTCTCTTTCTCACTGCAGTTCCAATGCCCATGCTCGACACCAGCGGCCATCACGATCCCAAAAGCTTCAGCTCCACCTCCTGGGCTCTCAGAGGAGCCAGAGCCCTGCCTGCCGGGCTGACCAACATCACGGAGGAGGCTCTCCCCAGCATCAGACCTCCCTGCTCTCTGAGGAGTCCAGCCCCTGCCCCGCACCCCCCATTCCCCTTAAGCACACTTCTCTCCCGGCCACTCCAACGTCTAGTAATCAAGTGCACCCCACACTGTGACTTAAAACACGGCTATGTTCTTCTCCCCCAAACGTCTTCCCTTGCAGCTCCTTCCCAATACCCGAGGGTGAACTCTCTTAGAAACAGTTTTTTGGCTTCTCCATTTTCTCCCAGATCCTCACAGCCCTTTCTAATCCACATTTTCTTCTCATTCTAACAGGCACGAATGGTAGGATATATCAGTGAGCACTTTCAGTTTCCTCATTCTAGGGTCATGCATGCCTTCATTTTTCGTCCACCGATCCACCATCCATCCATCCATCCATTTAATATTACAAGCCACTGCGCTGGGCACTGGGGATCTGAAAAGGAATGAGAAAGTATCCCTCTCCTGGTCTAGGAGAGAGAGAGAGGACAACAAGCTGATGAACAGAAACAGTGTGAACGTAGAGCAATGGCACATACTCACTGGAGTCCTGAGGGGTGGCCAGCTGCTGCCAGGGCAGGACCCAGAGGTGGAGCTCAGGGAGCCGGTGTGCAGCACGGAGGAGGGGGAGATTTGGGTGAAGGGCACACGGTAATAAGAACAGAGTTCATGTCTGAGTGTGAGGCGGAGAGAGAATGGTAAGCAGTCCGAGTTTCTGGTACAAGTTGAGAAGAGACCAGCAAGATACAAGGAAACCGTGAGCTTGGGCGGGATTCCACTGTCACTGCACAGGACGAGGGCTTCAGCCTTTCGGTCGTTTTCCACATCCTTTCATTTCCGCTTACTGGTGGTTTCATTCTTAACATATTTCACAGGCGTGTTTTCTAAAGCTATGGTTGGCACACACCGTTATACCAGGGCCAGGTGTTCAGCACAGCGATTCGACGTTTCTGTGCCTTACAATGTGATCGCCCCGCGTCGAGCACCGCCGGGCGCTGTGCAGTTAGATCAAATCAGTGTTGTAATGACTCTGACAGAGTCTGAACTGCCACAGCCGATGGACAGTTTTCATATAAATATATCTCCGTCTCTACGCCCTCCTTCGAATACTTCCTCCTGGTTAGCTCCTGTCATCAACTCATATCAGAAGGGTTAGGTGAGAAAATGGGCCAAATTATCTCCTAGAAATTTACATGTGGAGGGCCTGCCCAGCGAACCGTTTAACCAAGTGGGCAGACTAGAGCATAGAAGCTGGACTCAGGGGAGAAGGGTGTTCAAGGGTGATATTGTAATCTGTCCGCATTTGCTCAGAAGTTCCTCTGACAGGTGTTCAGTTCAGAGAACAGGAGTGACCCGGACTCCACCCTGCCTCTCTCACTGCCCGGTGCCAGGCACCAGAGCCCACTAACACTCCCTTCCTGAGCCCTCCCAGTTCATCTCCACCCAAGGCAGCTGCCCTGCACCGCGGGGTCCTGGGACTCAGCTCCCACACGCTCCCTACCAGCTAAGGAAACGATGCATTAATGGACTTCATAGGACTTTGAAGTGACTGCCTTCAGGGGAATGAGGACAAATGCGGAGACACAAACTTGTTCTTAAACTCGACCTTGAAATAGAAGCCACCATATAGTGATTGTGGTGAGGTGGTTGCCACATTTTTTACTTTATTACAAATACAATGGTTGATAATAAAAATTTCATTAAATATTAAACCTCACTGGACAAATTAACAATCCAGCCCTATGTTACTTAAGGACAGTGTGTGGTTATGGTTTCATTGTGTTTCATCGATAACGTACCCTGTTTATTCTAATGGTTAGCATTTAAGCAATGGGAGTTGGAAATTATGAACAGTGTCTGGTGTGAATTTACAGCATTGGGGGAGGATGCCCAACAGCAGAATAGCCAGACTGCTGTGTGCTTTGAGAACGATTATATTGTGAGTTTAATTATTTATGTGGGCACAGCACAGACCATGGTATTTAATTAATTCCCACTCTGTTCCCCTGAATGTCAGAATGCCCTACACACACGAGGAGCCGAGGCTGCGGCCCTCAGGACCTGGCTCACGCACATGCTCTCACCCAGAACGCGTCCCCGACCACGCAAGTGCATGTATTTTAAAGGTCACCTTTCCTGGAAGCATGCGTTGAAAAGGTTGCATAAAATCTACCAATAAGCAGAAAAATGTTAACATAAGAATGAGAAAGGGATAGTTATTTTAAGAGACGCGCTCAGGTGGAAGAAATCGGTTGTGGTAAAAGCAGTCTTGCTACCACACTGATATAAATTTAAAAAATTCTTAAGTGATTGTACAAGTTGCTGACAAGCATTTTGAATACAAACAACAAGAGAAAATGTCAAAGAACTTTAAATTGCATCTCAAAGTAGCTAAAGAATGGACTTAGGTCCTTTGTGTTTTTCTGTCATCACCCAGGCCTAATAGTTCTAATATAAAATGAGGCTCCTTTATAGTAGGGAGAGGCAAATGTATTTCCCACCCTTCACATGCAGGTGTGTAAATGCACTGGCGGCTGGCAAGTCCCCCTCTTGCACACGCCCTTCTCAGGGGCTGTTTGCACCTGCAGCACCGCTGCTGGGACCGGCGAGCAGGCGGAGCGTGCACAGCAGCCAGGAGGCTGGGCCGTGAGGCGGTCGGAACTGTCGGCACCACGGGCTGTGTTTTCATGGCTCCAAATGTCCCTCCCAGAAACACTGGGAACATCCTTGTTGCCATGCCTGGTTGTAGGCCGTACCCTTCGTGTAGCCTTTTATGAGCAAAATCTCATTTGCTGGTCAGGGCAACTTTATGGAGTAGGTGCACTTACCCCATTCACAGATAAGGAAAAGGAAGTTCGACTCGAACCCGGTTGCCTGATCATAAAGTGATGCTCTGAACTCCGCGCGGCCCTGTGGGCGCCCTGCAGGCTTTGCTTTCACTTACACATGAACGAAAACTCCCTTGTTAGATCTCCACACTGACCTGGAGCCTGAATCACGAAGACCTGAGGGCCCACGTGTCCACAGCGAGCTCGTCGCTGAGTGCCCCGCGGTGTGGGTGCAAAGGAGCCTGCATGTCATTTTGTGCCAACACCGAGGGGCGGTGCCGTCAGTGTCCTGGCTGCGCAGGAGACCGAGGTGCAGCCCAGGCTAAGCCTCGCTCCAGGTCGGGGCAGGCGGGTCCTGCCCGCTCAGAAGCTGTACCATCGGCGCCTGGGCCCAGACACACTTCCTTTGGTCACGTCCAGGACAAATTACAAGTTTTCCTCATGTGTGGGTCGTATCACTGACATACTCACCAAAAAAATAAAAATACATAAAAAAGTCCATTTAAAAATGGGAATATTATGTTGGAGGTTAGTCTGTGATTAAGAGTTGCCCATCCCAATAAACAAGATGGTGTATTATTGTTCATTTAGGGACAAGATGCGTTTGTAAACCTTAAAAAATCATCAATGAACTTTTCCATGGGCCCTACTATCTCAAAATAAGTTTTCCTGGGTGAACAGAATCCGTTTTCATTCGGTCCACAAACTCACGTCCTTGAAAACGAATCAAGCAGAGAGAATAGTAGAAAGGGCTCTTCGCCCTATTTGCACGTTGCTAACACGGGCTTTTGCCTCTCCTGCTAACAGGAATATTCTCTGACTCTTTTGAAGATGAAAAAATCAGATAATCACATGACACTTCGGGCAAGAGTTTTACTCTTTTTATTTTTCAATCAATTGCCTGGGCCTTAAGGGGGATAATTTTTGTCTTTCTCTTTTTTTATCAGCTTTCCTTCATTTTAATTCTGATTCCTTTCATGTTTCCTGATTTGGGGCTTATAGCCAGTATTATGGGTGTGATTAGTTAAGAGAGAGGGGGAGAGAGAGAGAGAGAGAGAGAGAGAGAGGGAGGGAGAAAATAGTATACACCATTATTTTATGTCTCATAGTTACCTCAGTGGTCTCCAGGCCATACCATAGGATAATTACATCAAGTAATAATAACAGTGATAAGAGGACAATACTTTGATACCAATAAAAATTTTTCTAGAGAAATCTTGAAAATCTATAAGACATTATACGTGTTTCATGATGTAATTTTTTTTCAATATATTTTATTGATTTTTTGACAGAGAGGAAGGGAGAAGGATAGAGAGTTAGAAACATTGACGAGAGAGAAACAGCGATCAGCTGCCTCCTGCACACCCCCTATTGGGGATGTGCCCGCAACCAAGGTACATGCCCTTGACCGGAATCGAACCTGGGACCCTTCAGTCCGCAGGCTGACGCTCTATCCACTGAGCCAAACGGTTAGGGCCATGATGTAACTTTTCTTTTTCCATTTCATTGGGATAGTTGACATATAGCACTGTATAATTCTACTAGAGGCCCCGTGCATGAAATTTGTGCATGGGGGGGGGGTGTCCCTCAGCCCGGCCTGCACCCTCTCCAATCTGGGACTCCTTGGGGGATGTTTGACTGCCCCGTTTAAGCCCGATCCCAGAGGGATCGGGCTTAAACCGGCAGTCCGACATCCCTTCCACAATCCAGGACTGCTGGCTCCTAACCACTCGCCTGCCTGATTGCCCCTAACCACTCCCCTGAAAGCCTGATTGATGCCTAACTGCTCCCCTGCCAGCCCAATCGCCCCCAACTGCCCTCCCCTGCTGGCCTGTTCGTCCCCATCTGCCACCCTGCCAGTCTGGTCTCCCCACACAGCCTGCTGTTCAGTCATTTAGTTGTCCCTCACTAACCCCCCTGCCGGCCTGGTCACTCCAAGCAGCCTGCTGTTTGGTCATTACTGTTACTGTGACAGCGTCCCAGACAATTTGCATATTCCTCTATTATTCAATGAATGGGCGCAGCAAAATGCTTTCACTTACATCATGGATAATCACCATGGTCTGTTCAGTTAGCATCATCTTTTCACACATACACAAAATTTGACAAAGAAACAGATCTGGTTTTGTTTTCAGTGGTGAGAAACCATAGGCCTCATGGACCAGCGCGTCCGCTCTGGTCCTGCTGCTCATTCCCACCGGACTTACTGGTATTCCCTGGAACCGCAAGTCCGCGCCTTTGACCTCAGGCCTCCGAGTCTTCCCATCCCCACCCCCACCTCTGCTAACTATAAATCTGACCTCTTTTTTATGTTTGTTGTTAAGGCTTCACATTTAAGGAAAAGCATTTAGTGTTTTTGTCTTGCTGTGTCTGACTTCTCTCACTCAACATAATGCCCTCAAGGCCCATCTATGTTGTCATAATTTCCTGTGTGTTTATGGCTGAAAATGGCTCAGGACACACACACACCATGTGTGTCTTTCCACTCCTCTGCTCTGCCCCTGAGTTGTTTCTGTGTCTTGGCCACAGTAAATGATGCTGCCATGGACACGGGGCACAGGGACCTCTGGAGCTCGTGTTTTTGTTTCTTCCCACTGCGTTCCCAGAGTGGGCTTGCTGGGTAGGGCAGTTCTGGTTTGTGACTCAGTCTGTCTTAATCTGGGCGTTCCTGGAGAGGGGTGCTTCGGCCTCCTGCACTGTGGGTTCTCTCAGTGGTGTCTTGTGTGTGAGCAGCTGTGAGTTCTTGTGTGGGGGAGCAGAGTCAGGAATGACCTCTGTGACCCTTGGTGATGTCACTCTCCTCTCATGATGTCATTCTGATGACGGTCTCCTGGGGTTGGAGAAAGCATCACCCAGTGGAGCTGTGTTCACCTGCATTCCTGAGCTAAAGGTCAAGAGAGAGCCCTGTCAGCACATCTCTCTCCTGTGTATCCTCGGAAGAGCTGGAAACTTAAACTTTAAAAAACAAACTTGCATTTTATCATGGATAGATTGATCCTTGCCCAGTGATTTCCCACCCCATTCCATTCAGTGATTGAATGCTGAGCCATGATTGTCACACTGAGAGTTCCACTCTCAGCTGATCTCCAGTAATTACACAGCTTCTCCCGTGCCAACACTGCTCCTGAGGCTCACGTATCTCCTACGGGGTCGTTCGGGTCCGGTTCTGATCAGGCTTTCCTCGGGCAGGTGCTTTGTGTCATGAGATTATAAAAGCCCAGGACAAGGAACCCAACCAGAGCCTCCACGGGACAGACGTTTAGAAAGCTTGCATTTTCCTGCCTCTGTGATACAGGGACTGGTGTGGCGCCTGGAAAGAGAACATTGAATGTTGAAGACATCGGGCGAAAGGGAGACACTTCTCACACAAACCGTTACCAGAGTCTACCCTGTGCATCGACGTGGGACCTGCGCTGTTTGTCCCTGTGAGAGGGGCCAGTACATGTCCCTGGTGGTCTGAGTGCCACACAGTGGAAAACAGTATGGCAGTTCCACAAACAATTAAATATGAAACTGCCATTTAACCCAGTGATCCCACTTCTAGGAATATATCCTAAGAGACCCGAAACACTAATCAGAAAGAATGTATGCACCCCTATGTCCATAGAAGCACAACTTACAACAGCTAAGATCTGGAAACAGCCCAAGTGCCCATCAGTAGACGAGTGGATAAAAAGCTGTAGTACATTTGCATATGGAATACTATGCAGCTATAAAAAAGAAGAATCTCTTACCCTTTGAGACAGCATGGAGGGACCTGGAGAGTATCATGCTAAGTGAAATAAGCCAGTCAGAGAAAGACAAGTATCACATGATCTCGCTCATATGTGGAATATAATGAACAAAATGAACTGATGAACAAAATAGATCCAGAGACATGGAAGCAGGGAACAGAGTGTGGAATCTCAGAGGGAAGGTGGAGGTGGGAGAGTGGGTGGGAAGAGATTAGCCAAAGGACTTGTATGCACATATACATAGCTCATGGACACAGACAATCGCTCGATGAAGGCCTGGGGGGCGGGGAATAGAGAGGGGAGAGGCCAATGGGGGGGAGGGGACATCTGTAATACTTTCAACAATAAAGATAAATAAATATTTCCACACAAACATTTTTAAATAAATAAATAAATAAAGTGTAAAAAAAGAAGAAGAAAGAAGGGATAAAGCATTTCAAGGGTGAGTCTGCTTCCACCTCACAGCCTATTGGAGCAGCTGTGACTTCTGGTGGCAGGACGCTCTGCTCTCAGGACCCTTCCTCTCCCTCCTGAAGGAAAAGGCCTGGGAAGGCGCGCTGTGGTTGGTGTGAGTTCCGAGTTCTGTTCTATGCTTGAGAACACCAAAGTCGTCTCTTTTGTGCCATTAACCAAGGGTTAAATGAAATGCCATTTTCCCCAAAAAATATTTCCCCAGTCTTCTGTCATCATCCAGTATACTGACATCTATGTGTAGTAACTTCAAGTGTTCTGTCCGCATCTACATTATAAGATACCAAACAAAAACAGAATCATTATAAAGAAGAAACAAGGTTTTTAAAATCAATTACATATAAGTAGAAAAATTTACAAACATCCTGATAAAGATATGAAGTTTTATGTACATACTAGAGGCCTGGCGCACAAAATCCTTGTGCATGGGTACAGTCCCTAGGCCTGGCCTGCAATCAGGGCCATCTTCCCCTGCTGCCCGCAGTCGACCCCGCCCCCCCCAACACCACCCACCCCTGGTTTGCCATTTGCCATCGGGTGATTGGCCAGGGAAGGGACAGAGAGGTCAGCCGTTCCCGTCTGTTCTCTGGCCCTGCCCCTGCTGCGGTCGCCCTCTGTGTGTGGGGCAGCTGGTGGGGTGGGGGCCTTGGCCTGGCACCACCCGCATCCCCTGCCACCCACCCCTGGTTCCCCACTTGCCATTTGGCTATCGGAGCCTGACGGCCAGGGGGAGGGACCGAGAGGTGGTCAGTGCACCTCACAGCAATCATTCTGATCATTCCACCATTAGGGTCAATGTGCATATTACCCTTTTATTAAAGAGGATAGAGGCCTGGTGCACAGGTGGGGCTGGCTGGCCTACCCTGATGGGGGCCCCGGATCAGGGCGGGGGGCCCCGCTGGGACACAGGGCCAGCTGGGCCCAAGGGCCATGGGGAGTTTTCCAGCCAGCCATGCCCCCTATCAAGGTGGGGTTCCTTGCTGGGGGGCGGGGCCAGCCTGGCCACTGTCATTCTGGTCTCTGGTCATTCTGATCATTGCACCATTTTGGTCACTGGGCTTTTATTATATAGGATAAGGGGTTCTGTAGAAATGATAGAAAATTGCTGAGTCTTAAATTATTTATTTAAACAACTCAGAGAGAAGCCAAGCGCCCATGTCATTCATTACGTGGACTACAAGGTAACACAGGGTCTGTGTGGTTGGCCTAATCAGAGTTAATGACTGATAAACATTGCCCCAGCCACGCTGATTGGGCAGCATCCCCATCAGTCCATCAAGCTACCACTGCGAGCCACATGCACAGCACCCAGCATGGGTAAGCACTCGATAAATCGTGATTGATCAATTCCTAAACTACGTGGCTTGCTTTCACTTGCAAGACACATACAGGCAGGTGGATAATTATCTCCCAGTGGCTCAGTGAGCAGTGCTGGCTGTTTACTCATTAATTGACCAGCCCATGAATACAATTATCAAATGTAATTGTAGTCTTAGTGTCATGGTTGATTTTTAAATTTTCACTTGACTGTATTTGTGAAGTCTATTTCTCTTTTCTTTATTTTTAACCTATTTACATCTTATATTTAGAGTAAGATTCTTGTAGAGAGCTAGGCTTTGCCTTTTTAAAAACTTAAATCTGAAAATTTCTGGTTTTTAGCATGTTTCAGCATTCCCATTTAAAGTGTTAATTGAAATAGAGTAAAATTGATTGTCTTCCTACATGTTTTATTTTGTTGCATATGTTCTTTATTTTTCCCTCTTTTTCAGCTTACTCTAGATTTAGGGGGAATATTTTATAACTCAATTCTATCTCTTCTATTGACTTCCATTTATTTGTATTTTAGAAACAATTTTAGGCAATTTCCTTGGGTTTACAACATCCATTTTTAGTAATCTGGATCCACATTCAGATAATAGTATAAAATTTCGCACCCACAAAGACTTGGTAACAGGACATTCCAAGTTTGTCCCTCTCAGCCATGTGCCTATATTGTACATGTCATTCTCATGGTGCTCTGAGCACATGATACATCGCTGTTACTATTGCTTCAAACATTCTCTTCCCTTCAATTCATCATGATCCATTAAATAAATGCATTATACTTCACTTATTCCACCTACAATACTCTGGTGTTCTATAGATCCAAGCTTCTGACTTATCTTACATTCTTTCTGGCCTGAAGAACTTCTTTTAACATTTTCTGTAAAGTAGGTCTGTTTTTGAAGAATCATTTTTGTTCGTCTGAGAAAGTCTTGTGTCTCCACTGTATCTAAATGATAATTTTGCTGGGTATAAAATTATTTGCCTGTCAAAGTTACATTTTCTGGCTTGCATATATTTTGATAAGATGTGAACTGCATTTATTATCCTTGATCTCCCATGTTTTCCCCCGTGGAGGTTGCAAGATTTTTCTTTATTTTTTAAATATTTTTGCTTATTATTTTTTCTCTTGGGCTTATTGCATCTGAAATTGGTATCTGACACTACCACTGGAAAGTTCTTCCTCATTGTTCACATAATTCCCCACTCTGTGACATCAGGGATCCCAATTATTCATGTTACATAATTTCATATGGTCCCTCAGTTACATCATGTTCTTTTCTGAATCCTTTTTTCATATTTGTGTTTGTTTTTGCATAATTTCTGTCCTACCTTCAAGATCACTGATCATTTCCATGGCTATGCTGAGTCTACTGAGGACCCCATGGAAGGTCATCATTTTTAATTTGCTGTCTTTGTTTTCTAGCATTTTTATTTGATTCTCTCCTGTATTTTCTATTTCTCTGATAATGAGAAATTATCTTAAATTTTTATTGGAAACTTTAACACATTAATGATAGTTATTTTAAATAGTGAGTGTAATTAATCCAACATGTGTGCTATATCTGAGTCTGGTTGTATGAGTGCTTTTTTCAGATTTTGGCATACTGTGTATCTTTTATTGGAAGTGGCACATGAATTGGCAATAGAGATGAAGTAGATGGCATTTTGTGTGAAGATTCATGTGATCTGGCCTGTGCTTAGCATTTGCTGCAGCTGCAGGTAGTGAAGACTCCAGAGTCCTCTGCTGACCTTGGTCTGGTCTCCACTCTGACCTTGGGCTCCGATGTGCTGCTCCTCACAGAGCTGGTGTCTGCAGCTTTTCAGCCGGGACCATTGTTGCCTCCTGGAGCCCTGCTGGCGCGGCGTGAGGTGTGGGGAGGGCAAGCAGCTCCGAAATTCCCGTCCGTTTCAGGCCTGTGGGTGGGTCTGGGGCCGTGACTTTCCCACGCGTTTCTGCAGGCAATAGGTGTTTCCTTCCCCTGCTCCCTCCCCTCCCTGAGGGCAGTGCTTCCGTTTCGGCAGGCCTGGCCTCTGCTCACTTGTACTTGGTGTTCTCCATAGAGAGATGGCAAGCTCCAGAGGGCTGGGGCGGAGGAGCGCCGTTCCCAAGCTGGAGGGATGGGCAGAGTCCACCACCCATGGTCGCACGGGACTCCACACGGAGCAGGGGCTGCCCTCCCCTGCCCCAGGCACCAGGAGTGGAGCTTGGCCACTGGGCGCTTCTGATTGTAGAACCTGCTCTTTGTAAACAAGCGGAGAGTCAGCTCATTTACTCTCCGATTCTGAGACGGAAACACCATCGCCCAAGAACATACTGTCATTCGCTGGGGCTCCGAGGATGGTCCTTTCCCAGGACCTATCTGGATGGTGCCGGCTGACTCGCTTTGAGAAGCTGATTCTTTCTGTTCACCCTGGGACTGAACGGCTTTCTGAAGGCAGCGGTCCCAGCTGGTGCTGTGCAGCTGGAGGAAGAACCAGGGGGACACAGGACAGAAAACGCCCCCTTTTCCATGGCTTCACCTCACTTACGCGGGCGACATCTCCAGGGCAGGAAGGCCAGCCGTCCCGCCAGCGCTTTCAGACCCTTGACCGAGTCCAGTGACCAGGAGAAAGCAGCCCATCTGAATTTCTGAATTTGACTGAACAGTAGGCGGGGAGAGGCGGGGGCCAGCCGCTGACATTGCTGAGCTCCTGTGCGGCTGAGAGGTGCTGACATGGTCCGCGGAGGCGTCATGAGAACCAAGTGCTCTAGCACTCACTCCCCCACAGTCTTTCCAGATCACGCCAAGCTTCCGAGAGGAAAGGTGATGGATGCAGCACGCGCTCCTGGGTGCCAGGAGGTGTGGGGACGAGGCAGCAGGAACCCCTGCCCCGCAGGCGGCGGCAGCCAGGAGCCAGGAGCCGGACCACGCACCTCAGGGCCCCGTGCCCTCGCTGTTCCGGCCACGTGTGCTCCGTGTCCGTCCCGGGAAGGAGCCCTGACCAGCCTCCGTGTGCTCCGTGTGCGTCACCGCTGGGTCCCTGGTGTCCTCTGTCCCGGCACCTGCTGAGCCGTCGGTCTGCCAATGCTGCTCAGAGGCGCCGGGGGTCATTGCAGAGAAGGACAGGGCCGCCTGGGGAGCGCTGACCCTCCGGAGGGAGGCAGGCGCCGGCCCTCATCCTGAGCAGCGCCAGGCGGCTGTGGTCCCGCCTCCCCTCCTGTCCACGCACACGGCATGCACACGGCACGCACACGGCATGCACACGGCACGCACACGGATGCACACGGCACGCACACGGCATGCACACGGCACGCACACGGATGCACACGGCACGCACACGGATGCGGGAGAGGAGCAGCAGCGGCCATGGGTTCCTGCTGACAGAAAAGATCGGAGAGGAGATGCGGCTTCTGAAATGTTCGCACCGTCTGCCCCCGAGTGTGAAGACCTGCCTGTCTGTCCAGGAGGGATGGTTTTCTCTCCGGGAGACGCACTGGGAGCCTCGGGCAGGTTCTGCGGTGGCCCCTATGGGGTGAGCACTGGGGGCGCCCAGTGTCAGGGGAGGCCCAGGGGGCTGTGAGGGGGGCCCGGTGGCGGGAGAGGCACAGGGGGCTCTAAAGGGGCGCCCAGCCCGGCCCGGGGAGGACCCTAGGTGTGTGCAGTTGGACGCCTGTCCGCGGGTGGCGCCTTAGGACGAGCATGTCCAGCCATCATGGGGATGCAGGACGCCTCAGGGCTGCTCTGCCAGGTGTGGGGGAGCCTTGAGTCCTTCCCCAGGGCCTGGCCCAGAGCCCTCGTTGTCTTCAAAGCCAGGTGTCGGGGGGCTCGCCTCTCAGGTGTGGGTCGCAAAGGGCAGGCTGCGGGTGGGGCCCCGCCCTGCTCGGAGGAACTCGCCCCTTTCCCGATGGGGCTCGCTGGCCGGGGGTTTGTGGTGAGAGTGTCTGGGCCGCTGCCCACCACATGGGGTTTCCTCTCGCCCCCCCTGCAGGGTGGGACTGGCCCAGATGGGTCGGGTTTCTCTCCCAGGAAATTGCCCCGCATGCAGCTGGTCTGGCATGTCTGTGGGAGGAGGAGAGCTGGGGTCTTCATCCAGCCCCTCACAGTTCTTTTTTATCCATATTTTTCTAGCTTCCATTTACTTAAGCCAACATCAGAATTTACACTAGTTCTAGATCCTGCAAAGGTGGTGGGCTTCCCCAGGAGGCCCCATCACTGCCCGACGCCAGGACAGGGTCTCCTGCAGCAGCCGTGGAGGATCCATTACGTCCGACGCCAGGACAGGGTCTCGTGTGGCAGCCCGTGGAGGATCCATCACTGCCCGACGCCAGGACAGGGTCTCCTGCAGCAGCCCGTGGAGGATCCATTACGCCCGACACCAGGACAGGGTCTCCTGCAGCAGCCCGTGGAGGATCCATTACGTCCGACACCAGGACAGGGTCTCCTGCAGCAGCCCGTGGAGGATCCATTACGCCCGACGCCAGGACAGGGTCTCGTGCGGCAGCCCGTGGAGGCGGCGGGAGCGCCTGTGGTGCTGGGGGCGGTGACAATGGCCAGGCGGAGGCAGCGTGGCCCCAGGTCAGCAGCAGGAGGCGATGTCCGGTGGAGCGGGGCCCCCTGGCCTCTGCCATCGGCCTCGGCTCCCACGCTTTCTGAGCAGACGCCGGTGGCCCATCCCCTTATGGGAGAGGGGTTCCTCAGGGGCCTTGGGGTCACTCCCAGACACAGATCTCAGGTTTCGGATGACGGCGACTCACCCACTGAATGCCCTCACGCCCTCTCTCTGCCAGTTTTAGGATCTGTGCCTTCTGGGCTGCTGACCTCTGACCTCCGACCTCTGACCTCTGGCAGCCACTGCTCGGTCCTGCCTGATGGACTCAGTGCCCGCTTCCTTCTGGGCAGAGCAGACAACCAGGTGCGCACTTGGAGGTTCTCCCTCCCGCCGCAGGCCCTCAGGGCGTGGCACGCGGACCCCGGGGAGAGGTGCTCGCAGGGCGGGCGGTACTTGCTGTCCGGGAACTGGACGGCCAGGGGTCCTGTGGGCTGGGCAGCAGCGACAGGCAGCAGGCTCAGCATTTGGAGCCCGAGCCTCCTGGAGCTGCACTCCCAGCTCCCCTTCCTCCCCCCGCCTCCCCCTGGGTGCTGAGGACCTGGCCACCCCAACACAAATATGGGGCAGGGCAGGGCCTCTTGTTGCACCTCGATTTCCATTTTACAGGCAGAGGGCGGGACCTCCACCACCACAAGGCTACTCTCTGTTGCTGCCCGCGGCCTGGGCAGGGCTGGAGCTGAGCCAAGCGCCCAGGGCTCTGTGGGCCTGCCATTACCCCACAGCAACCAGGAGAGGTTTCCCAACAAGAGGCATTGCCCCCGAGGACCACTGTTTGTGGACAGGAAGAGTGTGGTTCATACAGGCTTTGAAACAAACCCGTGGCTGCTCTCACCTGCTGTGCCCCCCCTGCCCCCTCGCGCGCACCTCGGCTCCTGAAGGCAGAGACAGAACTGGGCCGAGGGCTGGGCCAGGAGACTCGGCTCAGGCTCTGGGTCAGAGTCAGGAGGATGGCCGGGCCGGACCTCGGTAACCATGGAGACTCAGCGCTCATGGACAGACAGCGCGCTCCTTGGGAAGACGGATGACACTTGTTTTCCCCTGGGATGGGTCCAGGGGAGCGCGTTCCAGCCGGCCAGTCCCGGGACACAGCCCTGAGGCTGCCCGACTTTGGCTTGCACCCTAGCTACCACCTGGGGCTTCTGCGTGTTGTCTTCACTAGAGAACCAGGGACTGCCGTGGGCCCTGGTGCGAATGCTCACCCAGACATGAGGGCCTATGCGACCCACTTCGAGGTGGTCGGGAAATACACAGTTTTTATGAAGGTAAAGCAACAGGTCTGCCAACAGTCACACTCCGGCCACACGCGGAGTCACTTTTCGTCGCAGCTGCGCCTGCACCTAGGAGAGCCACACTGTGCACAACCCCAGCTGGCCTGTGTGCT
>NW_005871375.1:23094-24105 GCF_000147115.1 Myotis lucifugus | reverse complement strand
ACGGTCCTGGGCACAAGCAGCAATGGAGCTTGTTCTCCTCAAAGGAGGACCAGCTGGACCACGCGGCCTTGCGGCTCCTGAACGCATTTTGCTGGAATTACTGGGAACCTCACTGGCAACTCAGAATTGGTGTCATTCCCTGACTACGTGCAAATCTGTTACTAACGTTAGCTGTGCAGTCGGCAGAGGGGGTTTTATGTGAACTCTCTGGCAGATGTTCTCGATGATGAGCTTCATGGACTCAGTGTGATGCCTTTAGGGCTGCACGCGAGACTGCCGGTCTGCAGGGCCAGGACGGCTGTGTGCATAACTCAGCGCTCACGTCCACGCCCTCCCGAGCTGCGAAGGTGGGGAGACGCAGACTGCTGTGCACACAGGTGGTGCCAGGAGCAGGGGGACAATGCTCACGCCCGCTGAGTGGACGCTGCGCAGAAACTTGGCTGGCGATGCCAAGACCGAGAGACTGCCCAGCTGGCGCTGGAGTGGGCCCTGCCCTGGCTGCTGGCAGGCGGACCCAGTGGTTGGTGACTGTGTTTCTGGCTGTGGACTGAGCAGACCTTTCCTGAGAAGGCAAGTGCTGGGGTAGTTCTGGGACTTGGTCCAGGAAGCCCAGGCTGGAGTCTTCATCCCCAGCCATTCCTAAGTGCCTCTTTCCTCTCATTCGGGGTTTAATAGTTTCTGAAACTTGTCATAAACTTTGGGAGTTGCTTAGATCCCAACTACTGCAGGGAGCGATACACCAAGGCTCGGAGTGCACCGCTGTGTAGCAAGTCATAATTGTATCCGGTGTATTTTTATTTCTCTTTAAGAAATCAGTAAGCATAGCATCTTCCTTGCCTTTTATTTTTAAACTAGAGGCCCAGCGCATGATTAAATCATGGGGGTGGGGCCCCTAGGCCTAGCCTCCTGCGGTCAGGGCCATCTTCTGCCCGTTCACCAGTCCCCAGGCCGAACGCCGCCTCCACTGCAGCTGTCAGGCTGGGAGCACAGTCACTCCGTGGCCAGGCTCAG
>NW_005871375.1:3574-22187 GCF_000147115.1 Myotis lucifugus | reverse complement strand
TGATCCCAACTGCCTGACAGTCAGCCGGGTCCTCCCGCCACCCACCCCAGTTCCCCCGTTCACATCGCTGACCATCAGAACCTGTTGGGCCGGGGGAGGGACCAAGAGGTCAGCAGATCAGCCCACTGGCCAGTCGCCAGTCCTGCCCCTCCCCACCGCTGCTCGCAGGCTGTGCGGGGGTGGGGGAGGGACTAAGAAGTGGTCAATGCCACCTCATGCCGACCGGTTGTTTGGTCGTTTGATCATGATGCCTCTTGGCCTTTTATTATTATGACTAGAGGCCCAGTGCACAAAAATTTGTGCACTCGGGGGGCGGGGAGGGGGGGATCCCTCAACCCGGCCTGTGCCCTCTCCCAGTCTGGGACCCCTCGGGAGATAACAACCTGCTGGCTTAGGCCTGCTCCCAGGTGGCAGAGGGCAGGCCCAATCCCTAGGTGCAGCCCCTGGTCGGGCTCAGAGCAGGGCTGATTGGGGAGTTGGGGCGCCGCCCCCTGTCATGCACAGAGCAGGGCGGATTGGGAGGTTGCGATGCCACCCTCAGTCATGCTCAGGGTAGGGCCGATTGGGGGGTTGGGGCACCACCCCCTGTCACTCACAGAGCAGGGCCCATCAGGGGGGTTGTGGCTCCGTACCCTGTCACACACAGAGCAGGGCCAATCAGGGGGTTGGGAGCCCCCCCCCTGTCACGCACAGAGCAGGGTCGATCAGGGGGTTGGGGAGCTCCCCCCTGTCACTCACAGAGTAGGGCCGATAGGGGAGTTGGGGCACCACCCCCTGTCACACACAGAGCAGGGCCTATCAGGGGGATGGGGTGCTGCATCCTGTCACACTCAGGGCAGGGCCGATGGGGAGGTTATGGCTCTACCCCGTCACACACAGAGCAGGGCCCGTGGGGGGGAGGGGGTTGGGGCGCTGTCCTCTATCACCCACAGAGCAGGGCCGATCAGGGGGGTGGGGCGCCACACCCTGTCACACACAGAGCCGCAGGGCGATCAGGGGGTTGGGGAGCTCCCCTCTATCAGGCACAGAGCAGGGCTGATCAGGGGGTTGGGGCGCCTTCCCCTGTCACAAACAGAGCAGGGCAGATAGGGAGGTTGTGACCCCGCCCCCTGTCACACACAGAGCCGCAGGACGATCAGGGGGTTTGGGAGCTGCCCCCTGTCACGCTGATCCTGGTGCCGGGAGGCCTTGCGGCTCCGCTGATCCCTGTGCTGGGAGGCATATTATCCTTTACTATATAGGATAGAGGCCTGGTGCATGGGTGGGGGCCGGCTGGTTTGCCCTGAAGGGTGTCCTGGATCAGGGTGGGGGTCCCGCTTGGGTGCCTGGCCAGCCTGGGTGAGGGGATAATGGCTGTTTGCAGCTGGTCACACCCCTTTCAGGGTGGGGGTCCCCACTGGGATGCCTGGTCAGTCTGGGTGAGGGGCTGAGGGCCATTTTCAGGCTGGCGGGTGACTGAAGCTCCCAACCGCTCCTTTTTTTCTTTTTTATTCTGGGCCAGCTTTAGCTCTGAGGCTTGGCTCCAGCTCTGAGGCCTCGGCTGCTGAAAGCAGGTATCTGGTTTGTTTGGGTTCTATAATCGAAACACTGTTTCAACTCCAGCTCTGAGATCCTGGCTGGCTGAAAGCAGGTTTCTGGGGTTTTGTTTAGCTTCTATATTTGTAACAATGTTTTAAACTGCAAGCTCAGAGGCCGGCAGCAGCAGGCGGGGAACGTCACTGAAGCAAGCAAGCCTCCCTGTTCACTTCAAGCTGCCTGGCTGCCAGCTGCCATCTTGGCTGGCAGTTAATTTGCATATCGCCCTGATTAGCCAATGGGAAGGGTAGCGAAGGTATGGCTAATTACCATGTTTCTCTTTTATGAGATAGGATGTTGTGCCCACTAATCAACAGGAACATGCACAAGAAAATATTTGCAAGCATAGAAATAAAATGTAAAGACTAGGATACACTTGAAATCAAGTATAATATTCTACATTGCACACTGTTTACAAATGTCTCCGAATAGCCATGGTGGATACAGTGCAGGGGGTGTGGTTTGCAAGGCTGCTGTGGCTGGCCTGGCTGAGGGACGTTTGTGTAACAGTTGTGCACTTAGACAGGCCAACACGAACATGTGTTTTATGGTAAACATGTAAATCTAGGTTGTGTTTGACACCCAAACAGGTGTCTTCAAATAAAAATATTTAGCAAAGAAACATATTTGCAAGAGTCTTACTCTCCCCAGCAAATACTTTATTTGTTTGCCAGGGCAGGTGTTGCTGCACATGTTGCATTGAGTGTGGGTGTTATGTTCGTGGTGGAATAAGGGAAACAACATTTACCTTTTCTGTGGCTACTTCCATCACACAGCAGAGAAAGAATATTTACTGTTCCCTTCATTACAATGTCTTTGCTAAATACAGTAAAGAAATTTAAACTTTTCTAGGTATTAATATTAGGTGGTAGAGGACTTTTCACTGTGTGAAATAGAACATTTACAAGTATGCTAATACCTTAAGTTGTATTGTGTTTATATATATCTACTAGAGGCCTGGTGCATGAAATTCATGCATGGGAGGGGCATCCCTCAGCCCAGCCTGCAACCTCTCTCAATCCAGGACTGCTGGCTCCTAACTGCTCACCTGATCACCCCTAACCACCTCTGCCTGCCTGCCTGATCGCCCCTAACCCCTTTGACTGCCTGCCTGATCGCCCCTAACTGCCTCTGCCTTGGCCCCCGCCACTGCAGCTTAGTCTGGAAGGCCTTTTGGCTCTCAGGTCTAATTAGCATATTACACTTTTATTATTATAGATACTAGAGGCCTGGTGCAAAAATTCATGCACAGGTGGGATCCCGAAGGGGGGTGGGACACACTCGGCCCTATAAGTGGGCAGTGGGACACCCTTGCCAGCCCAGGATCTGGATCTGTCCCACTGACATTCGCACCGGTTGTCAGGAGCCACCTGGCAGCTGCTTTTATATCGTTTCTTCTTTGAGGAGTGTCTAGGGAGGGGAAGTGGACGCGGTGCCCGAAGCCAACATCCAGGAGGCCAGCAGCACTGTTGGGATCATGCCAGTGGTTCTGGTCCATTGGTACCTGGCCCATTCTCTGGAGATTTAGACCTGCAGACTACTGAGGGAGTGAGTGGCTGCTGCTGGGCTGGTGGGCCACCAGGACAGGTCGGTCAGCTGAGCAGCGCTCCTGCTGTGGGAGTGCACTGACCACCAAGGGCCAGCTCCTGCATTGAGCGTCTACCCCCTGGTGGTCAGTGCACGTCATAGCGACCAGTCATCCTGGTCGTTCAGTCGCTCAGTAGCTTAGGCTTTTATATATAGCTACATAATAAGAGCCTAAGCGACCATTACAGTGGAACAACCAGAATGACCAGTCGCCCTGATGCACACTGACCACCAGGGTTCAGACGCTCAACACAGGAGCTGCCCCCTCATGGTCAGTGCACTCCCACAGCAGAAGCGCCACTCAGCCAGTAGCGGGGCTCACGGCTGGCGACTGCAGCAGTGGTGGTGGGAGCCTCTCCTGCCTCCATGGCAGCACTAAGGAGCAGCCAGCAGGCAGGCAGTAAGGAGTGAGCGGTCCCCTACAGAGAGAGGCTGCAGGCCAGGCTGAGGCCCCCCCCCCCCCAGTGCACAATTTTGTGTACTGGGCCTCTAATACTATATAATAAAGAGGTAATATGCTAATTTGGTCCTAATGGTGTCCGAGTCACCACCAGGCAGAAGCTGGTGGGCAGGGACGGGGGCGGGAACTTGCACCCCCAGTGCTAACATCAAGCTGCCTCAGAGGTGGAGGCTGCTCCAGACTGGTGGGCGGGGACGGGGGCAGCCAACCAAGCCAGAGTTGAGTCTGGCTTTGGCGGGGCTGGCAGGAGTCCGAGGCCACCGCAGCCTCTGCAGGTCCCGGGCTGGATGGTGCCTCAGCAATGTCTCCATGCACAGAGCCCCGGGGCGGCTGCAAGGCGTGCAGGGCCATGCCACTGCTTGGCGGGAGCCCAGGGCCTGGAGCTGAAGTGCGTGTGCACAGACTGCTGAGCCTGCTAGCACAGTGTGCCCTGCCCCGCCCCAGCCCCTCTCCTGCCTCTGAGGGCCCCAGCCCCTCTCCTGCCTCTGAGGCTCGGCCGCGGACCCCGCCCTGTGCTTCAGGCAGGAAGAGGAGGCTTGCAGCCGCCAGCGCCCTAGGCCTCACCATCTGCGCTGCTGCCTGCCTGTCTGGCAGGGACCAGAGCATCGCTGGGGAGCCGCTTCCGCCCCTGGGGGGGGAACTGGAAGGAATGCACTGGGTGCGGGGAGGGGGACCGCAGCCAGCATCCTCCTGGTGCCAGGAAGAGGCCCTGTGTGGCCCTGGGGGGAAGCTTAAGAAAGCCTGGCTGAGTAGGCGCCAATTCATACCAACTGTAACTCTGCCATCTTCCTCCAGCTCCTCCAAGCCGACCCCTCTGCCCCACCTGCCGGGGGGAATGGGCTCCAGGCGACCTTCCCGAGCGCAAACTGTGGGCCCGGAGACTCGAGGAAGAGTGCCCAGCGGTGCCCGGGTGGGGGCCGGTGCAGAACTACCAGGGCAGAGCCGCTTCAGTGTCTCAGTGAACTTTGCAACTGACCCAAGGAGGAAACCGAGAGGGGAGAGGCTGGGAGCTCTGGATTCTCAGCGCTTTAGTCACTTGAAAACAGCCCCGCTTGGAATGCGAGGCAGCTGTACATTCAGCTGAGAAGTGAGGTGGCTGAACACCACCGTCGCTGGGCTCCGGTCGGTCTGAGGCCCAAGCACCCACCACAAGAAGGAAAAAACGGAGGGAGGGGCCCCGGAGGAAGGGAGGACAATCGAAGGAAACGTGTCTAGACTTTCCCCAGCCCTCTCCCTCTTTCCGCTGCCTACAAAAGCCCCAGGCCCATTCACAGTTCTGTCTCCACCTTTTAGTCCCCTATTCTCCAACCACAGAGGAAAGAAATAAGGAAGGAGTCCATGCTGCCTTCAGAAAGTATCTATATACCTGATCAGCCAGTCACCTCCTGCAGAGGGAGGCCAGACTGCATCAGTAGGACATCCTATGAGGGCTCCTGGAATGTGAGGGGAGCCAGGCCGGGCTGAGGGATCCCCCCATGCACAAATTTTGTGCACCAGGCATCTAGTAGATATATAAAAATCTAAGTAACTGTTCAACCGTTTGACTATTCAACCATTCGACTATCTACTGGGACCAAGTAGCCAGACATCAGGGCATTCCTTAGTGGAGGATCCCGAGACCCACAGAAGGGAAGGAGAGGCCATGAATGTCACATGCAGCCTGGATGAGACCATTTTGGGTCAAGAAGTCTGGACATGGGCAAGCCTCAAGCTCCCTTTCTGCCTAAAGGTCAGTAGGTAAACAGGTAATGGAGCTCTCCTGACATAAGCCAAATGCCTCTACGTAACAGGTACAGTCTCTGAAAATGGACAGCTACGGGTTCCAGAACTCATGAGAGGGATGCTGCCCAGTGCTCCACAGCTCACACAACTAACTCTGTGACTCCTCAGGAAATCCCGCCCCAAATCTCGGGGGATGCCTGCCTGGGCTCCCCAATGGCCCACGGGCAGCCTTGTGCCTCCAGGCGGTAGTGCCAAGGGTAGGGGGAGCCCTCTGCAGGTGGCAGAGAGCCAGCCGGGACCTGAGGACTCAGGCAGCAGCTCACAGACCTGGCCGTCCTAGGCGCCATGCTATGGAGACAGGAAGTTCTGTCCCTGGCTCTGCAGGGCTGTGAGGAAGCATACAGGTGTAAGAATTTGACCTCAAAGTGCAAGAGGAATAAGTGCACCCATAGAAAAGGTCTGAGAAATCTCAGAGTCCCTAAGCAGACTGACTGGGGAGGGTATTTCTCTCCCCAAGTCAGTCAGAAAAATTCAAGGTGGTGACTTTCTTCAAAATCCAACCCAGAAATGCAAAACCCCATGCCACCAAAGAACACAGTCTCCTAGTATCTAGCCCCACAGATAGAGGTCTATGTGTTTCCTGATACAGAATTCAAAATATTGTTACACTGAAGCTCTGGGACCTGCAGGAAAACATGGAGAACTCAGTGAGATCAGGGAAATCTATGACCCAAATAGGAGGCTCAACAGAGTTGGAAATCACTGCAAAGAGCCTGCGTGAGTCCCAGAGCTGAAGAAAGCGATGAGTAAACGTTAACAATGCAATAAAGAGAATTGCAATAGACTTGATGAAGCAGAAAAGTGAATCTGTAAACTTGAAGACAAATTATCAGAAACTATCCAATCAAAGTAGAAAAAAAAGAAGACAAGACTGAAAAAGAGCAAAAAAGCCTGGGTGGATGATGGCACAACTCAAATTATCTATAATAATAAAAGCATAATATGCAAATCAACTGAACGGCCAAACAGCGGGACAACCATCCGGACGACCACGCTGTGACACCCAGTAGCACAAGGCCAGTCAAGGAAGGTGCGATGCAATTGGTCAGGGGCCCCGCCATCACCCCATGATTGCCTTGCAGAGGGAGGCCCAGGCCACTGTCCAGGAGGGCAATCAATCAGGGGGCTCCACAATCGCCCCAGAGAGGAAGGCCCAGGCTACCCAGTGGCAGTGCTGTGGTAGTTGGGCGAGGCCTCATTCTGCGGGGCGATCGAGTGCAGGCTTCCCAGACTGTGAGAGGGTGCAGGCCAGGCTGAGGGGTCCCCTCTGCCCCCAGTGCATGAATTTCGTGCACTAGGCCTCTAGTCTATATATGTAAGCCTAAGCAACCGTTCGACTGGTTGCTATGAAGCACACTGACCACCAGGGGGCAGACGCTCAATGCACAGGATTGGCTCCCTCCTGTCTAGATTGGGTCTATGGGCATCAGGCCAATGCTGGCTCTTGGACATCCCCCGAGGTGTCCCCTGCGAGAAGGCACAGGCCAGGCTCAGGGACCCCACCGGTGCACAAATCTGTGCACCAGGCCTCTAGTTTAATATACACTTCCTGGGATTCCTAAAAGGAGAGAGAGAAAGGGGCAGAAAGTTTACTTGGAAAATATAATGGCTAAGAACTTCCCAAATCTGGGGAGAAACAGGATCACCCGGTATATAAAATTCTTAAATCCCAAAATATATTCCCTCCAAGATTCTTGGTGTTTCCAGTGGTCACCAGTTAGGCCATAACTCCTGGCATAATGGGGACTTGACTTAACACTTGACAAAGATTTTATTTAAATTACGCACAGTTTTATCAACATTTTGTAGAATTTACCTTTTGGAATATTTCATCCTCTGTCCTAGTTTCCATATGCAAACTCCCAATAACGAGCATACTGCCACTATCCTATATAATAAAAGCCTAATACGCTAGTGTCCGGTCATCCATTCAACCAATCAAAGCGTGATATGCTAATGATATGCTAAGGCCGCTCAACGGCTCACTATGATGTGCACTGACCACCAGGGGGCAGACGCTCCAACTGGTAGGTTAGCTTGCTGCTGGGGTCTGGCCAATTGGGACTGAGTGAGATGGGCTGGACACGCCCTCGAGCCCTCCTGTGGTTCCTCCCTGGCTGGCCAACCTTCTGAGTCCCTCCCTGACCCTGATTGTGCACCAGTGGGGTCCCTCGGTCTGGCCTGTGCCCTCTCGCAATCTGAGACCCTTCAGGAGATGTCGGAGAGCTGGTTTAGGCCCGATGGCAGAATGACCAGTCGCTATGATGTGCACTGACCACCAGGGGGAAGATTCTCAATACAGGAACTGCCTTGGTGGTCTGTGTGCTCCCATAGGGGGAGCCCCACTCAGCCAGAAGCCAGGCTCATGGTTGGCAAGCTCAGTGGCGGTAGCGGGAGCCTCTCCCACCTCTGAGGCAGCACTAAGGATTCATGCCTCTAGTCCTCTATAAAACCATCAGTTGGCTCAGGGGTCTGCAGAGTTATTTTAAAACAACACTGTTTGTTGCTCTGCAATTTTTGATAGTTTCCAAATGATGGCTGTAGACAAAAAAATTAAGTTAGGGTGTGCATTTGTGTCTCTTTCTCTTTGGTTAATGAACAAGTAGAAAATACACTTTGAAATCCTAAAAATACTTTGTAGTTATTACAAGGAAACAGCTGTGAAGAAATGCTCTCTGTGCCCAGCAAGCCTGGGGTTAGGAGCAAAGGCCAAGTTGCCTGTTGAGTGACAGCCTGCAGTCTTGAAATATCGAAGTGGCTGCCCTCAGGCTGACCACAGGCTGGTCGGGCTCTGGAAGTGCCCTGTGAGCAGCAGCTCCCACACCCCATCTCCGCTGACGAAGGGAGATCCCACCCCCACAAGGCAGTGCTCAGCCCTCCCCTCCTGCCCCTTGGTCCGGCCTCCTTCTCAGAACCCCAGGCAGCGCTCAGCATGTTCTGTGAAGACCAGAGAGCCGTCAGCACAAGAACAAGTGGATGCATCTCCACCTGTGGGCTGATCCTCCCAGGTTAAACCCTGAAGTGACAACCTTCCCGTATGTGGTGGGGTCACTGGAACTTGACAAAATGATGTAGGTGCCCTTTTGTATAAAGAAGCAACAAATACAACACAATGTCACAAATCCAAAACCTCCTATGCAGGAAGGGCCAGGGATTCCTCAGGAAACACACAGAGCATCATCCTGCAGGTGCCTGCTCTTGGGAAGACACTGTCCTGAGCCCAGGGGAAGGACACTCCTGCATGCAGACTTCTCTAGTGCCTCACCTTGGAATAGGGTGGGATTCCTGCTGCACTCATCAGAGAATCCTAATATATAAACCCAGGGTTTGTAACGACCAACTGAAGGCTTGACCCAATAGCAGAAGTCAGTCCTGCAGTCAGTGCTGTGTTGCCATGGCGACAAGGGGGCTACAGATCAGGCCCAGAGAGAGGTCCAGAGAGAGAGGCAGGGTCTGAACCACAGCCTCTGTGGCAGCTGTTGATCAGCCGTTGCCTCTCTCTTCCTCTCCGGGCTTCACCAGCAGCCATGCCTCTGTTTCTCTTCGGACCTCAGCAGGGGCTACTAATCAGCCCTGCCTCTCTGCTCTCTGATCATCTGGGCCTATCTGCCCAGAGATGCTGACTGGCATAGAAACTGACCAATCAGAACCAAATCTGGATGAACTGTGAGAAGCCAATGGCTGCCTAGGAGGTGGAGCTTTTGACACTGACTGGCATAGAAACTGACCAATCAGAACCAAATTGCCTGGCAGGGGAGGGCAGTTGGGGGCAAGATCAGGCCTGCAGGGGAGGGCAGTTGGGGGCAAGATCAGGCCAGCAGGGGAGGGCAGTTAGGGACGATCAGGCAAGCAGGCAGAGGCAGTTAGGGACAATCAGGCAGGCAGACAGAGGGGTTAGGGGAAATCAGGCAGGCAAGCAGAGGCAGTTAGGGGGATCAGGCAAGTAGGCCAGTGAGTGGTTAGGAGCAGCGGTCCCAGATTTGAGAGGGATGTCCGATTGGAGAGGGTGCAGGCTGGGCTGAGGGAATCCCCCCTCCATGCATGAATTTCGTGCACTGGGCCACTATTCTATATATATAAAAGTCTAAGGAACCGAACTACCGAATGACCTAATGACCAGTTGACCGGTCACTATGATGCACACTGATCACCAGGGGGCAGACGCTCAACACAGGAGCTTCCCCTGATTGTCAGTGCACTCCCACAGTGGGAGCACCACTCAGCTGACCGACAGGCACCAGATGACGGGCTCACAGCTAGCCACCTGAGTGGCAATGGCAGGCGCAGGGCCTGGTGAGTGGGAGCATTACAGCGCCTGGTTCCGGCCCAGGCTCCTCCCCTGCTGCCTGCTGCTTGGCACACTACTACATCCCTCAGGGGATGTCAGACTGCCGGTTTGGGCTTGATCCCCTGGCCTGCGGGGGCAGTCCAACATCCCCTGAGGGATCTTGAATTGTGAGAGGGCACAGGGACCCCACTGGTGCACAAATCCGTGCACAAATCCGTGTACCAGGCCTCTAGTTTTAAATAACCATGATTAATATATTAAAGGGCTTTAATGGAAAAAGTAAGCAAACTGCAAAAACAGGTGGATAATATAAAAAGAGTTTTAACTAAGGAAGAATCAAAAGGAAATTCAAGAAATAAAATTATTGTAAGCAACACAGAATGACTTTAATGGGGTCACGTGGTCTGGACAGAAGCCAGGAAAATTGTGAGCTTCAGACTGGCCGATAGGAAACTCCTGTTCAGCGCCCATCGAGCTCCAGCACTGCGTGTGCAGGGAGAGGCACAGGCAGGCAGTGCCAGTGCCCTGTACTGTGATGGAGGTGATGGAGGTGGCTACAGATTCATGCTCCCCGGGGGTGTGGGGTCTGGGCCCCTCCTCCTGAGTCTGGGTGCCTTATGACCTCCTGATCTATTGAATAAGGTAGATGTCATGCTTTCCTGGTATTTGAGCCCAGATATTAAGAGATGGGAAGTTTACACTTATTGTCTCTTGGAAGTTTACCCCTGGAATCTAGCTGCCATTATGTGAGGAAGCTCAAGCACCCATGACCAGATCCTGTCAATGCAGATGGTCACCCAGGTCACCGCCAGGTGAACTCCCTGCCACAACCACCAGGTGAACTCCCTGCCACAACCGCCAGGTGAACTCCCTGCCATAACCACCAGGTGAACTCCAGACATAACCACCAGGTGAACTCCCAACATAACCACCAGGTGAACTCCCTGCCATAACCACCAGGTGAACTCCAGACATAACCACCAGGTGAACTCCCAACATAACCACCAGGTGAACTCCCTGCCATAACCACCAGGTGAACTCCCTGCCACAACCACCAGGTGAACTCCCAACATAACCACCAGGTGAACTCCCTGCCACAACCACCAGGTGAACTCCCAACATAACCACCAGGTGAACTCCCTGCCACAACCACCAGGTGAACTCCAGACATAACCACCAGGTGAACTCCCACATAACCACCAGGTGAACTCCCAACATAACCACCAGGTGAACTCCCGACATAACCACCAGGTGAACTGCAGACATAACCACCAGGTGAACTCCCTGCCACAACCACCAGGTGAACTCCCTGCCACAACCGCCAGGTGACCTCCCAACATAACCACCAGGTGAACTCCCAGCATAACCACCAGGTGAACTCCCGACATAACCACCAGGTGAACTCCCAGCATAACCACCAGGTGAACTCCCAACATAACCACCAGGTGGACTCCAGACATAACCACCAGGTGAACTCCCAGCATAACCACCAGGTGAACTCCCGACATAACCACCAGGCCACCACTGGATGAACTCTCTGACATACTGGGCCTTCTCGGAAGTGGACACCGGAGTCCCAGCCAAGCAAACCCTCCGTTGCCACCTAACCATTTCACGGAGCTCTAAGCACATCCTTGAAGGCTGGGCCCTATAGATGACTGTTGTTCAAAGACACTACGCTCCAAGGTGGCCTGTTACAGAGAGTGACAGCCAGAAGAATGGTAGGTGCTCGCTGCCTGGGACACAGAAGGCTGCAGAGCCACATAGACATCCGGGAAGTCGTTCAGACGCTGAGACAAGGATGACTAAGATTTAGGCAGAGGAATGGGGAGGAGCGTTTCAGGCAAGACTATCAGCATGCCAAACTGAGAGAGAAACAAAGGTCTCATCCGGACTAGAGAGGAGGATATGTATGATGAGGGAGGTGGCAAGAGCTCAGGCCAGAGAGAGACCAGAGGTTTGCCTAAATAAGAGGTGAGGAATTTATGTGGCATCAAAAATACCGCAGTGGTTTGAAGTTTCATGGAATGTGGACATGCTCCAAGTGAAGAAATAGTTAGGGCTCATGTCTGATTGCTGTTCTGTTTGATGAGACACAATTCTTGAAAGGCAGCATTTGGGAAGAGAATGAGAATTACAGGATAATGATTTCCAAATCTCCTCCACTGATGTTTGGATCGCCCCGTCCAGCGCGGTTCACCGTAGATTTCAGAGAACACCTTCCCGGAGCTCAGCACCGAGGACCATGAAACTCGTCCACGAGTGCTCTTCTTTGCCTCCCTCCCAATCAAGTCTATGCTGATGTAGACAAGGCATGGAAGCACCCTCCCCAGACACAGTGGGGCTCAGGCAGAAAGGTGAGGTGAGCGACGTGCCGCGTGGGGTCTGGAGGGCAGGCTCTGAGCTTCTCAAGAAACATGCAGGCACACACTTGTAGCTGCAGCATCAGTCGGGGGTTGGGGGAGAGTGGGAAGTGACCCTTAGATTCCCCCTCTCCGCTCCTCCCCTACACATGGCGTGGGGGGCATCTGGAGAGTGAGCTGTGAATCTAAAGTCCTTGCAGAGCTGAGGACTGTTAATAGGAATCCTCTAAAACTTGAAAATCAGCTGCAGGATGAGGGCAGGCTTTCTGGTTCCTACTGAAGTGCTACCTGGAACGCCAGCCAGCGTGACCCCATCCTTCAAGGCTGGGCCGTCTTTGTTACATGATAACCTCTACAGCACCCACACTCAGCCAAGTCACCAGTTCAACTGTGTTTCTCTCTGCAGGAAAAGCGATTGCCCCAAAAGTTATGGAAGGACAAAGAATAATTTTATCTACTAGAAAAGTTATTTCATCATTTTTAAAGTTAATCTCTTTATTTAAAAGGCTAAGCAACCATCCAACCCTCCAACCGGCCGGTAGGTATGATGCACACTGACCACCAGGGGGCAGACACTCAACACAGGAGCTGCTGAGCTGCAGTGACTTGGCAGTGGCGGTTCTCGGGTGACTCACCCAGGATCCAGAGAGGAGGGATCCCAATTCCTCGCAGGGCCATGCGATTCCACCTCCGGCCGTGGGTTATGTTGTTGCTGGGGCACTGTCAGCCCCGAATCTGGTTTACTGCCAGCTACAGTGACCGCAGACGCCCTTCGAACCAAGGCGCCCCAGGTTCGGCCGGCCGGGGCGGGACCACTGGAGGTTGGCTCCAGGGCATGTCCAGCCTGTCTCACTCAGTCCCTCCCCAATGGCCACCTTCTAATTAATTTCCTTTCAATGTGCATGAATCTGTGCACTGGGCCACTAGAACCTACATACGTCTCCATCCCTTAACTTCTCCCTACAGCGAGCTGCTTCCTTCATCTAGTAAAAGACATTTTAAACACCTGCTCAGCATGTATTTGTGGTATTTACAAGATAATCCTATTTTTAATGTTGAGAATTATACTTTGATGGCACTGACAAAGGGTTTGGATCACAGTGAGGGAGCTGAAATAAGTGAAGAATTAAGGGAAGGAGACCAATGTTGGAAGCAGAGGTTAGTTATGGATGCCAGCTCATTTTCTGCCCCCAGCACAGAGGGTCACTAGTCTCAGGAGACTGAGCTGGGCCGTCTACAGCAGAGGCAGGGGTGGTCATATCACCCTAAGTCTTCAAACACCCCCTGACATCCCACCAAGCACCAGCATGGAGACCAGTACACAGTAGCAATCTCAAAGATCACACTGGGTGAAGCCATGCAAGGAGTCCTGCGTTTTCAAAATAACCAATTAAATTACTGAATTGGATTAAATGAACTGAATTGGACCAGTTTAATTTTCTTGATTTATCAACCTGAGTGATAAATATTATATTAACTTACAAGTCATATTTTCTTTGTATATCTGATTTTGTGATTCAATTCACTGAAATAGAAAAAAACATGGGAAAATAAAAGTAAGTCTCAACTAAGGGGGAAGAAAAACAAACTAAATAACCATTAATTAACACAAATACAAATTATTTCTTGAGCACATAGAGCAGACAGGACTTGGTCCTCTGTGTTGCAGTACGAGGTGGATGAGATCTGTTTTCAACTATGGAAACCACTTACAGGAGCTGTTCCTGTAAATGAGAAACCGCCCCGTGCTCCAAGCGAATTGTGTTTAGGGGGAAATGTTACACTGTCAGCTCTCTTATTAAGCCTAAAACAATAAATAATGCAGCTTAGCTTTTCATCTTCTGTGGAAAATGTGTGGCTTTCAACGTTTTCTCAAAGACATTTAATGCACAGCTTAAAGAAAGGAAATCTTTTCATATTTTATTATTATTTTTTATCTCAGACCATGGAGTTAGTCATTTCTTACAGGAGGTCAGTGCTCATCCAATGGGGTTATTGGTTCATATCACAGGTGTTAGTTATCTTGTCTTTCCTAAAAATACAACCCCTGCGGGCCAGCGATGGCCCCAGCTCCCTGCCCCCCATTCCGGGGTGAGTGCCCAGTTCCAACGCTGCTTCCTGTGGCTTCCTCGGCACGCACTCCGCCAGCTGCCCTGGGAGGGCCATTCTCCATGAGACGCACAGGGGTCACTTCACAGTCCACACTCTACAGGTTAAGTCATTTATCGAAAAAGATGGCCCTTAGGACTGATATCAACCATCCAAATCATGTTGTATTCGGTACCGAACGTTTGACTAATGATTTCTGCACAGTGGATGGCGGGGCGGTGTCAGGGCTGAGCCCTCAGTGTGCACACCACACGCGCACCATTAGTGAAACGTGCGAGCCGGCCGGGGAGTGCAGGGAGCGCCACTGCATGGCTGTGCTGGCGTCGGGCGGCCCCAGCCTCACGGGGTCACGGTGTAAGGTGCGTGAATGTCTGACACTATTCTGTGCATCCGAAGCTAGTGTAATAGTAAGTGTCAAGTGCAATTAGAAACTACATGTTTTAGAAGCTTAGTGTAAGGACGACACGGTGGCCCCTAACAGCGGCCTTGTCAGCGCTGGGCCCCCACCTGGCGAGCGGTTCCCCGTCCCGTGAAGGCCACGCCGGCGCCCTTCCCGCAGTGGAGTGACCTGGGACGCCTGCTGGGGGCTGGGCCACGTGAGGGCCCCGGTGCCTGAGTGTGAGCAGACGTGACGTGCGGTCCCAGCGCGAGCACACAGGCAGGCAGGTGGCTCTTCTCCTGCTCCTGCCGGCCGCCCCCAGGGCCTGAGTCCAGGGGCCGCGTGCTGAGCCTGCGTTCGGAGGTGGCCCGCAGCGCCCGGAGCCGTCCTCTCTAAACTGACCAAGCATCTGTCATCCTAAAGTCCTGGGGTTTGGACTGATTTTTCTTCAGAGAAAGCTACATAACAGAAACGATGATGCAACAAACAGACCTAAGTGTCTCTAGACCGGACTGAGCATGGAGCCATGTGGCTGGGAGGCGTCTGGGAGGGGAGAGGGTGGAGATAGTCTGTGTCGGTGGTGGGGACAGGCTATCTGCAGAGAAGGGTGTGGCCTTTGCCACGTCTGTGTACAGGTCTACCCATCCCGCCCTCCTGGGCGTGGCCACTAACTTGCCTTGGTCACTGACCAGGAGAGGTAGGAGGCCGGCCACGCCCAGCGGAAGCGTGAGTGACTCCACCTCCCTGTCCCCGCCCTCACCCGAGGAAAAGCCGCCCGAGGGCCATCGCTCAGCCCGAGCCAGGACCGCGGCGCCCGCGGGCGGAGGGGCCACAGCCCGTCTGCACTCCTCACGCCATGAACTACAGCCCTTGGTTGCTTTGTTGTGATTTTAGAGCCACTTGGGATTTTTCACCAAAGATCATTGATAAGCATCATTATTTGACTTAAACTGTGCAACATCATGAGTTAGCCATTGCTATGTATTTTAACAGAGAGTTTTATGAAACCTGGAGAAGAGGAATAAAAGCACTAAAGGTTAATGGCTGTGAAGAGGCAGGAACGAGTTTCTTATTCACTTGTAACCTAAATCCCTCCCACTCCAGTAGGCAAGGCTTCTATTCCCTGCCAATGACATGGTTGAATTTCTAGTCTTCTAGTTAAATGTAGCATCTTTATTTGACCCAAAATTGGGGCCTAAGGAATATTCCACAGCACTTCTTTTAAAATAACCACATAACACTCATTTTGGTACCAAGACAGGCTCAGGACTGGTAAGCCTGTGGGAACATAGTGCATTGAAGCATTGTTTTTCAACCAGCATTGGAAAGGCAGGTGTCAACCCCTGGGAACTGTGCCTATGGAAGCTGGTTTGTTCAATGACCATGAACACTGCTGGGGCCTCAGCCCATGCCTCCCCCGCAGTTGACAGAGTCAGCAATAAAACTTAGGAAAACCGGACACCAGAGGAGCCACCCACGTCAGGCCTACAGGGTGCCGCATGCTAGATGGTCTAGAGCAGTGGTCGGCAAACTCATTAGTCAACAGAGCCAAATATCAACAGTACTTCTTCAAAATAGACTCGCCCAGGCCGAAAACCAACTTCTGGGCATGGGCCATGAAGTGTCAATCGCACTGTACATGCACCCGCACGTGGTATTTTGTGGAAGAGCCACACTCAAGGGGCCAAAGAACCGCATGTGGCTTGCGAGCCGCAGTTTGCCGACCACGGGTCTAGAGCCTTCGTTCTATAGAGGAGGAAACCGAGGCACCAGAGGTCACTGGAAGGTCAGAAAGTAGCAGAAGTAATGAAGTTGCTCCTTAAAATGCAGGGTTTTCCAACATGGTTTCCACTATGTTTCCATGTCTAGTGGCTTTTGGAGCTCCGGCTGCTGGGCTGAGTCAATATGGCACTCCGCCACATTGAACGCGGACATCAGGAGCAGATGGCCAGCCTGCACAACACCGTTCTGCTGCAGACAGACACTTGGCAACAGGGAAGGAGGAGGAGTGATTTCAATGCTGACTCTTCGGGACCTGAGGTCACAGGGTGGCTAGGGATGAGGCAGGGAGCAGGGTCATGTGGATGCTGTCCTGACTCAGCGTGCGGAGCAGTGTCAGCGTTCAGGGTGCCGACACCATCTATGTTAGGTCGCCTTCAGAGAGCATTGTGCACGCACTTCAAAGCTGCACATGGATCCCAGCGGAGAACAGCCACGTCCAGGGTCATACGCCTCTCAGGATGTAGACGCATCCAGTGCCTTGGCAGAGGTGTAGTCACTGACAAGGGAAAGGGGACCCGCGAGAGATGTGACTGCAGTCAAAGAGGATACACACCAACAACCAAAATTGACATTTTTAGCTGAAGTGACAAAGAGGAAAAGAAATAAGATAGAAATAATTAAAATCAGAAATGAAACTAGGGATATAACTACTGAACAATTATATGTTAAGTATAGTTACTGAACAAGTTAATAGACCAACAAATGACAAGAAATTAGATAATATATTTTATGGCAAAAAGTTATTCCCTGATGGAGAGGCATTGAGATAGACACGCATATGCGGTGGCAACGGTAGGCTTGCAGTGGCGAGCACATGCAGCACGGCTGGTTCCGACATGAGCGTTTACTAGTTACTGTGGGAACAGCTGCGAACCTTCTTGTGCCCACACCGCGTAGCTGTTCCGCTGACCAGAGGCAGAAGGCAGCCCGAAGCCAATGATCGCGTTGAATGACTAATGGAATTCACTGATAGATGGGTCAGCGTCAAGTTCATGGATGAGATGACAGTGACTCTGGTAGAGGGGGTGGGAATGATGAAACATGAGGCAAAACCAAAGCTTAGATAAACCAGAAGAAAAATTATACTTGTATTGTGGTTGTCAGATTTAGCAAAAAACACAGGACATTCAGTTAAATCTGAACTTCAGATAAGCCATGAAAAACATTTTTAGTATATGTATTTTCCATGTATTATTCAGTACCTACCTATGCTTTAAAAATCATTTTTTAAATCTGAAATTCAAATGTAACTGGGAATTCTGTGTTCTATGTGGCAAAGCTGATCCGTCTAGGAAATCAAACTCAGCTGCTGCAGCAGAGCCGCTGGGGCCTGGCGCTCGGCGCGCGCCTCCTCTCCTGCCAGTGAAACAGAAGCAGCAAGTGGCTGTTGCTTCTGCTTGTATCTCATGATGAAAATGTGTCCAATCGGTCACTTCCCACCAGAGGAGGGAATAATTTTGTGTTTTTGTTTGTCCACATTATGATTTCATCTTCTTACTAGAAGCTATCAAACGCTGATGGGTAAAATCATTACCATGTCTCTCATAATCACCAAGACATTTTCTGCTTGTAACATAGTCAGTAGAAAAATAGTTCACAAACGTCTTCCCAGCGTAGATACCTAGAAGAGACGCTCTATTGTAGGGACGACCTCATGTGAGTGAACCCCTGCCCACCTGCTCACCGTGTGACGTTCACATAACACAGCGCGTCTGGATGCCCTCCGGCCTCTTGGATAAAGTGCCTTTGAGATGTTGAGTCCACACTTGTTTCAGTTTTCACAAATGGAATGGCAGCCACTGCCCACGGGGCACCTGAACCTCTTGCTGAGCCCGGCAGACACACCACCTCTGGGGTTTCAGGACAGTTGGGTGGGGAGCACAGCGACCCTGGGCCACGCTGGAGCTGCTGGTGCACGTAGGGGTGCAAGTTCTCTGTCCTGCTCTCCCAGGGCTGCAATGACACCCGGGAGCACTTCCTGGTAACACACCTCCGCCCTGACGGTCCAGGTGCCACTGTCCCCCCACCAGTGGCTTCGCTTCCCACGTGTCAGACACCCTCAATCAATCCTGGTCCAAACTGTGAAATGGAAACCCCAGAAGCAACCATCCACAGGCTGAGAGCCCTGCTGCCTGAGCGGTGCGACCAGCCCTCACTCCCCCGCCCCCTCTGCCCCCGCCCCGGGAGCGCCCATCCTCAGACGGGCTGTCACCTTGTCACCCTGGCCCTGTCCGCCCTGGGGAGCTCCGGTCCTCAGATGGGCTGTCACAGCCTCCCAGCCCGGGCTG
>NW_005871375.1:0-1200 GCF_000147115.1 Myotis lucifugus | reverse complement strand
GTGCAGGCACAGGGGTGCATGTGTGTGCAGGGACAGGGGTGCACGCATGTTGCAGGCACAGGGGTGCATGTGTGTGCAGGCACATGGGTGCACGTGTGTGCAGGGCACATGGGTGCGCGTGTGTGCAGGCACAGGGGTGCACGTGTGTGCAGGTGCAGAGGTGCATGTGTGTGCAGGCACAGGGGTGCATGTGTGTGCAGGCACATGGGTGCACGTGTGTGCAGGCACAGGGGTGCACGTGTGTGCAGGCACAGGGGTGCGCGTGCCCGCTCTGTGAGGGACCCCACTCTCTGAGGGACCCCGCTCTGTGAGGGACCTCGCTCTCTGAGGGACCCCGCTCTGTGAGGGGCCCTCCCTCTCGGTGGGAATGAAGTTTGCTTCATGCACACGCCTGGCATTGGCCTGAGCACACACCGTGGAGCGGAGGGAAGCCCTGCAGGAGGACAGAGGTGTCAGAGGTGTGGCCACAGCTGAGCAGTGACTCACGGCTCCATCCCCAGCGGAGGAGCTGGTCCGGGAGAAGGAGGAGCTGGTCCGGGAGATGGAGGAGCTGGTCCGGGAGACGGAGGAGCTGGTCCGGAGACGGAAGAGCTGGTCCCGGAGACGGAGGAGCTGGTCCCGGAGACGGAGGAGCTGGTCCGGAGACGGAGGAGCTGATCGGGAGACGGAGGAGCTGGTTTGGGAGACGGAGGAGCTGGTCCGGGAGACGGAGGAGCTGGTCCGGAGATGGAGGAGCTGGTCCCGGAGACGGAGGAGCTGGTCCGGAGACGGAGGAGCTGATCGGGAGACGGAGGAGCTGGTTTGGGAGACGGAAGAGCTGGTCCCGGAGACGGAGGAGCTGGTCCGGGAGATGGAGGAGCTGGTCCGGGAGACGGAGGAGCTGGTCCGGGAGACGGAGGAGCTGGTCCCGGAGTCAGAGGAGCTGGTCCGGGAGACGGAGGAGCTGGTCCGGGAGATGGAGGAGCTGGTCCCGGAGACGGAGGAGCTGGTCCGGGAGACGGAGGAGCTGGTCCAGTAGATGGAGGAGCTGGTCCGGGAGATGGAGGAGCTGGTCCCGGAGACGGAGGAGCTGGTCCGGGAGACGGAGGAGCTGGTCCAGTAGATGGAGGAGCTGGTCCGGGAGACGGAGGAGCTGGTCCAGGAGACAGAGGAGCTGGACCGGAGAAAGAGGAGCTGATCCGGAGATTGAGGAGCTAGCTG
>NW_005871374.1:1205958-1215379 GCF_000147115.1 Myotis lucifugus | reverse complement strand
GTTTGTTTGTTCAGCTATGCTGCATGTTCTTGCGGAGGGGGAGTACCCATTTCTGACATCCTCTTGTAATTGTCAGGGTCGGTCATATCTGTCACAGAATAGACACTGAGTACATGTGGGAGTTTAGTGCTCAGCACCTTTGGTAGCTTTTCATTCTGTATATCCAACATTTGACATTAGCAAGCTAATAATGCAGCACCGATAGGTGGGTGAGGTCATTTTGGTTGAGGTTCTTATAAACTTTAAAGTTACTTTAAAATAAGCTGTTTTTCATCTTACGTCTTGAAATCAAGAACCATCCTTTACTTCAAGACTTTAATAGAATGCATTTACAACTTTTTTGAAGTAATTCTCATTTACTTCTTTGGTCATTTTCTTTTTAAAACATTTTTTGTTCTAATGTATACTTCTTTTTTTAATGTATACTTCTTTAAAAAGGGAATTATTTTTACCATATGTTAGCATTTTTTTCCAAATTACTTTAAAAAGAGAGTATTTTATTATGGCTATATTATTGTATTTTGTCTGCCCGATGCACATCAAGATATAGGTTGCCTATTTATTTATGTTTCCATAGATTAGAACATTTCCAGCCTCTCGAATCTAGTAGGTGGTAAGATTTCTACCCTTGAGTAGGCCTTCCATTAAAAGGCTCCTACAGGGAAAGCAGTTAACGCTCCTTGCCCTAATCAGAGAGAAGATTTTCTTTTGCCTGTATGACAACTAATTAGATCTGGACCAGTTTGTGCTTGCCTATGGTGCCTAGAGGGGTGTGTGTGTGTGTGTGTGTGTGTGTGTGTGTGTGTGTGTGTGTGTGTGTGTGTGTGAGAGAGAGTTTTCCCCAACTATTTCATTCTCACCCTGGAAAGCATGAAACAAAGGAATGAGGAACATGGACTATGAAATCAACATGGATTTCCTGTTCCTGTTTCTCACCAGGCAACCTTATGATTGACATGTTATTATTATTTTATTTGTATGACAATATTTCTATGTGACCTCTGTCTATACAAATATATCTGATACTCTCCAGATATTATCAACTGCATCTATCACTGGCAGTGCTGTTGCTTTTTCTTCCTTTACCTATCTCCTCAGGCTAGTCTCATGGTCTGCATGGCTCCCTGTTGTCACCTTTAGCAGTGTAGACCAGTAGGAAGGAGTAAGCCCAGGGAGTAAGTGTTGAGAGTGAGCTAGAGTTGGAAAGTTGAGAGTTACTATTGATTTTTAAGGTTAGGAATGAGAGATATCTAAAATACTTATATCTGATTTAAGGTAGAGAAAGAATTTACAAATTAAAGTAAGTAATGTGTGAAGCACAGGTTTTCAGAGTCAACTAATGCAAAGTGGAGTATATCTTAGGCAGGTAGAAGGTCAAATATTCAGTCAGATAAGGATGTAGGAGTCCAAAAGACACAGGAAGGGAAATCCAGGCAGCAGATATTTGTATACTGAGAAAAACAGCCATTATTAAGGAAAGCATGTGAGAATCTACATGAATTTTTCTACCTAACACAAGTTATATGCACTGGAGATGAATGCAATCCATGTTGATTTCATAGTCTATTTCCTCATTACTCTGTTTCGTTTCTGGAAGTGGCCAAAGGGTATATAGTTGGAATAGTCAATAGAATTCAATGGGGGAAGGGGTAAAGAGAAAAGAGTTCCTGACACTTTTAGATTTTTTAGCAGGAAAAAGTTTTAGTTTTAGTTTTGTTTTTCTCCCAGATACCCTTAAACTAAAATGATACATATCTGCTGCTAAATATATGCAGTAGCATTAAGGATATGTATTATTTTCTGATATTTGAATAGATGCAAACATTATATTTAGAGCTTTGACCTCAATCTCAACTGTAGTATTTCACCAACAATGTTGTATACGTCAAAAAAATTATTATTGCCTGGCCAGTATTGCTCAGTGATTGTCAGCCCATGAGCCAGGAGGTCAGGGTTCAATTCCTGGTCAGGGCACATGTCCAGGTTGCAGCCTTGATCTACAGTAGGGGCTGTTTAGGAGGCAACTGATCAATGATTTTCTCTCATCACTGATGTTTTTCTCCCTTTCCTTTCCTCTCTGAAATCAATAAACACAAATTTTAAAATATGTATTATTTTCAAATATAATAGTTTTGCCATAGAAGAAATCTGAACTTGATGTTTAACACATTTAAAGTGTGTTAGTTTTCTATATTATCTACTCTTTATTATCTACTTTTATAATAAATAAAACAAATATTAAACATGGTTAACTAATTTACAGATTTAGGGTAGTTTATAATGTGACCTCTTTAGGGATTGATTATGTTTATGCTTAAGTCCATTTTGCAGCTGGTGAGAAATAAGAAACATTATAAATTTGTTGGCCTTCATTTTTAGTTTATTTACAGTTGTAATACCTCCATACTTCATGTTGAGTAAAATGTCTCTTGACAGTTGTAGCAGCAATATGTTATTATTTTTCCTTTGCTGATTTATAGATATAGACTTGGGAATATTGTGAACTATGACAATTATTTTCTTTTTAAGTTTTCCTTGGATTGTTTTTCATTTAAAAATAATGTCTACATTACATAGTTATAGGGATGCATAATATATGCTCAATTTCCTTTCTTCCTAATTTTCTATTTTTTCTTCCTCCCACTCTGCACAGCATGCCACTGAGTTACTTAAATATTCTCTACCTTTTTGCCCCAAACTGTGGGCTTACAGATTGGAAAAGATCTGTCATTTAGTGTTACATTGGGGTATATGCTGCTTATAATAATTTAAAATAGGATATTATTTTTAACCTTAAATTAGTTATGAGACATCTTTTGCCGATTAGTCATTTATTAACATTATTACTTTAGATCTACAAATTATACCCCAGAAGACATGACCCTGCCTATTTTAAACCATTCCCTGCTAATACACTAAAACCATGCTTATATAAATCAGTGCATAGTTTATCAATTACTGGGATTTAAAGGAATAAAATTTGATGATTTCCCATGCACAATAAAATATGCTGCTCTTCCATGTTATTATGTTACACTATGGAGTTCTCTTTTTTAAATCTTCCTGCTCATTATCCTTTGATGTCCTGGAGTAATTCCAGTTACAAGCGTTTTCTCACCACGTGAACACCAACTTTTTAGACTGTAAACCCTATACAGTAATTCCATTTTTTTTTATTTTAAATCACTGTGTGTTCCAATTTTAACCCTCAACTTATTTTTCTATCATATTACACTTTATTATTTATAAAGTCTTTAGATTTCCCAGATTCTATTTATTAGTGTTCAGTCTCAGTAAAATGTAACTCACTTCCTCTTTGTAGTCTTATGATTCTGCTTATATGAGCTACATTTAGCATATTGTGAATGATTTACCCATGTAAATCTATCTTTTCAAGAAAAAAAATAATTGCAAAATTCACCAGCTGATGTACTATTGCAGTTATTTATTCTTTTCTCCTAATTGTGAGACTCTAAAACAAAGTTTTTTATTATAATGTTCTGGAGACTAAATAAATTTAGTAATATCTGACAAAATCTCTTAACAATATTCTATACTTTGTTGTCTTATTGTCTGAGCTAGTTAGCAAGAAATCAGATAAAGTTTAATATGGAGACTTTAAAAATGTAATTACATTTTCTTTTCAATATTTTTAACTAGAGTATACTTTGTTATTGTCTAAGTATTCCTAAGCAACATCTTAACTTGCTCTAATTGTGTAATGCAATCCAACTACATCATAGTGATTCAATGAAAGAAAATTTACTTAAATCATGTAAGCTCTTTATGTTCAGTGTTCTAACTTGTAAAATTGGGATAACATTTCCCTTCTCATAGTGATAATGTTAGAAGATACAAGTAAAGATAAAATTTACCAAGAAAGAGTTTCCTAAAATTAAATTATTTACCTAAATTAACTGAATGTGATTATCATCATGCTTCCCAGAAATTACATTAATTTTGGTTTTGATATCACACTTTGACTGATAATGCCTATTTTATAGGCAAGGAGTCTAGTGAAATGTTATATAATAGATGACATAGGGTCATAATATTGTCATGAGGATTAAAAGAAGATCTTTTAGCACAATGCCAAGAACACAATCACTATTCAGTAAAGGTTAGTTATGACTTTTATTATAATAGCTATGTTTTATCCATACTATTTTCTTTTTTAAAAAATATATTTCCATTGATTTTTTACAGAGATGAAGGGAGAGGGATAGAGAGTTAGAAACAACGATGAGAGAGAAACATCTATCAGCTGCCTCCTGCACACCCCCTACTGGGGATGTGCCCGCAACCAAGGTACATGCCCTTGACCAGAATCGAATCCGGGACCCTTCAGTCAGCAGGCCAACGCTCTATCCACCAAGCCGAACTGGTCAGGGCACACTATTTTCTTTTTAAAAATTTACCTGAGTTTACTGAAGTGACATTATAATAATCATCTGCATTTTGTGTGTGCACCACTCCAAGTCAAGTCTCCTTCCTTCACCATTTATCCCCTCTTTACCCTCGTCTATCTCCCCCCAGCCTCCTTCATCTGGTGATCACCACACTTTCGAATGTGTCTATGAGTTTTTTGTTTTGTTTTGTTTGTTTGTGTGTGTGTGCTTAACTCCATACTACTTTTTGTTAGATATTATATTCAGAAGAATTAGGATTATCCCAAAGTATAGAGTCACTAGTTGAGTATGCATTCTTTTATTCATTAGCTGCTCAACTGATTGGAATCATGGCAAATATTTAACCTTAAAGCATGTTTCCACATGAAAACTGAATTAGATTAATATCCAGTAATGGGTCAGATATCAGATAAGGGAGGTAAGGAAAATATACCTTAAAGAAACAGAAGAAAGTAGTAAATGTGTATTTATTATTTAAATTTAAGATGGTACTATGGTACTTTAAATATAGATGAAAACCTATCCTATCTAATAAAAGACAAAAAGGGTAATTGTACCTTTGCTACGCTTCCCATTGGCTAATCAGGGTGATATGCAAATTAACTGCCAACAAAGATGGCAGTTAATTTGCATACTAGGCTCCAGGTGGTGGAGCGAAGCCAAAGGTATCCGAAACCTACCTGCTGAGCTGCGAGGCCTCACACCCCCAGGATCAGTGGAGCAGCGAAGCCTAAAGGCTGGGGGGCCGGGGGGCCCTCTGGCTGGAGCCCAGCCAGAGCAAAGGCCTGGGTCCCAGGTGCCAGAGGAAAACTGGTGCCAGCAGCCAAGGGAAGGGAAGGCCTATTGCACGAATCTCTTCGTGCAACAGGCCTCTAGTTGGTTTATATTCTTTGGTAGTAAGCAGATATACACTCTTAATCTATCTTAGAAGCAGAAACTTGGATCTATTTCCTAGAGTGGATTCACTTGATGTATCACACTTTAAATATTAATCATTCTTCTGTGGTTTTCTTTTCATTTTCCTAATGAGTAAAAATAATGAGTACTTTCTAAACATTTCCTTGTCATTTGGATATCTTCTTTTCAGAATGCTTCTTTGAGTCCTTTCACCATTATAAGTACTTTATATATTTTGTATATTAACCCCTTATCAGAGGTGTTGTTTGCAAATATCTTTCCTTTAGTTGGTTGCCTTTTGATTTGTGGATGGTTTCTTTGGCTGTGCAGAAGCCTGTGGTTTGATATAGTCCCATTCATTCATTTATTTTTGCTTTTGAGGTTAAATCCATAAAATCCTCTTTAAGACCAAGGTCCATAAGTTCTGCACATATGTTTTCTTCTATGAATCTTATTTTTATTTTATTCTAGGTCTTATATTTAGGTCTTCGACCCATGTTGAGTTAATTTTTGTGTATGTTGACACCTAGCAGTCTAGTTTCTTTCTTTTGCATGTAACTTTTTTTCTAACACTATTTATTGAAGAGGCTTTATTTTCTCATTGTATGTTTTTGGCTCCTTTGTCAGAAATTGTTTGTCCATATATATGTGAATTTATTTCTGGACTCTAAATTCTGTTTCATTCGTCTGTGTGTCTGTTTTTCTGCCAACACCATGCTGTTTTGATCATTGTCGCTTTGCATAATAATATAAAGTTAGGGTGTATGATACCTTTGATTTTGCAATTTTTTTTATCGCTTTGGTTATTTTAGTTCTTTTGTGGTTCCATACAAATCTGATGACTTTTTGTTCTATATCTTAAATTTTTTTCCATTGAGATTTTGATGGGGATTGTTTAAATTTATATATTACTTTGGGTTATATGACCATTTTAACTATGTTGATTTTGCCAGTTTATGAACATGGAATATTTTTATATGGTGTCTTCTCCAATTCCTTTTAGTAATGTCTTATAGTTTTCAGTGTTTAGATCTTTCACATCTTTTAAGTTTATTCATAGGTATTTTCTTCTTGTTGTTTTGCAATTACAAAAGGAACTTAAAAAATATTTTTCTGAAATTTCATTAATACATGGGAACATCATGGATTTTTGTACATTGATTTTGTATCCTGAAAATTTACTGTATTTGTTTATTGGTTTTGATCGTTTTTTTTATGGTATCCTTAGGGTTTTCTATATATAGAATCATGTCATTTATAAAAAGTGACAAATTTACTTTTTAATGTTCAATTTGGTTGCCTTTTATTTATTTCTCTTGCCTGATTGCTCTGGCTAGGAATTCCAGTACTAAGTTGAATAGCAGTGGTAAGAATAGGCATCTTTGTCATTTCCTGATCTTAGAGAAAATCTTTTTTTCACCATTGAGTATAATATTAGCTGAGGATTTGTCATATATGGCCTTTAGTATGTTGAGGTACTTTTCTTTTATAATGATTTTATTGAGTACTTTAATCATTAGTGGGTGCTGTACCTTGTCAAATGGTTTTACTGCATGCATTGATATAATTATATTATCTTTTTTTAGATTTTTTTTATTGTTGTATTACAGATTCTCCCTCTTCCCCTCATTAACTCCTACCACCCTACCCAAAACCCCCATTAGCCCTACTGCACTATTGTCTGTGTACATGGGTTATGCTCTTTGATTCATCAATCTGTTCCTTGCTTCCATGTTTCTGAATCTATTTTGTTCATCAGTTTATTTTGTCCATTGGATTCCACATTTAAGTGAGATCATGTGATACTTGATCTTTATCAAGTGCACATTGGAAGGAAATTAATTAGAAGAAATATTTTAGAAGCTGGGAAGGGACCACAGGAGGTTGGCTCCAGGGCATGTCTGGCCCGTCTCGCCCAGTCACCATCAGGGTCCATCAGGGCCAGCTGGCCGGGGAGGGACCATGGGAGGGCTCTAGGGAGTGTCTGGCCCATCTTGCTCAGTCCTGATTGGCCGGACCCCAGCAGCAAGCTAACTTACCATTCGGAGCATCTGCCCCCTGGTGGTCAGTGCTCATCATAGCAACTGGTCAAGTGGTTGACCAAACCACTTAATTAATATATATATATATTGTTTAATGTGGTGTATCACATTGATTGATTTGCTTATGTTCAACCATCTTTGTGTCCCTGGATTGACCCCCACTTGATCATGATGTATTATTTTTTTAAATGTATTGTTATATTTGATTTGCTAGTATTTAGTTAGAATTTTTGCATCTGTATTCATCAGAGATAATGGTTTGTAGCTTTCTTAGTGTTATCTTAGCCAGGTTTTGGTAGAAAGGTAATGTTAGCTTTATAAAATTAGTTGGGAATTATTGCCTTTTCTAGTAGAATATTTTTTTAAGTGAAACACATTTTAATACTTTTCATAGGTTTCTTTTCAAAGAGGATCACATAAATGAGAATATTTTTATTTTATAAAAATAACATACATATCTTTGTTCTGGTTGGCCACTTACTAGGGATATTACTTGGTCTCATACCTATCCTAGTTTTTATTGATTTACTTGTTTGTAATTGGTGATATTTATAAAATTATTTCCTACTGCACCAGAGGTTCAAACATCTCATTCTGAATGAATAAGACATTGGCTTCTGAATTACTATTATGGGAATATTTTTACTCATCCCTCATGCCCTACACAACACCTTTTGAGAACTGCTAGTATCCCATTAGTGTATTCTTTGGCCATGGAGATTGTCACTATTAACATTCACTTCTGAAGAGAAATACAGAAAATCTTTCCTTTGACATTTCCTTTCACTATTACAGTTCACATCACCTGGTATTGCTATTTAAAAATAAATCTCTGCCATCAATATCTTAGCATGGTGCTTTCCCAGACAGAAAATGTATTTGGTACCCTAGAAACAAACTCCATTATTGGACTTTAAGTAGTTTTCACCTCTGCCCATCTCAGATTTTTTCACATACCTACAAAAATAAATTTGCATTCTTAATGTTATAGGGTTTTGATTATGCTGTACTTTAATTTACAAACTCACTTATAGATGTACTAGAGGCCCAGTGTACGAATTTGTGCACGGGAGAGGTCTGACTGGCCCAGCCCCAATCAGGGCAGATTGGGGCCGGGCATGGCAGGAGGAGGTGATGGTGGGAGCAGAGCTGGCTGGGGAGGGGCTGTGGGCCGTTCAGGGTGGTGGGGACCGATCGGGGGTGGGGCGGCCGGGGGGAGGGGCTGCAGGAGGTTGGCCTTCCAGCCCCACCCCCTGATTGGGCTGGTTCACTGGCTGCAGTGGGCATCATAGCAACCAGTCATCCTGGTCGTTACGGTGTTATGGTCCCTGGCTTTATATATAGGGAGAGATAATATACTTTTATAGATAGAGGATAAAACCTTTCTATATGCTAAAAGGCATTTTGCTATGTTGTCAGTAAAGTTTTTAAAAAACTCATCGTTGTAAAACAAATATAAACATAACTATTTTTTTTAAGTCAGAATTTATAAATGAGCTCATGAGTAAAAAAAAGCAGCATTATTTCGCCTAACCTCTTTCCCATCCACAGAGGTAAACTTTGTCATTTTTGCTTTAAGTTTTTTTTTAGGGTTTGCCTCCAACATTTCAAAAATATGTCCTTGATTAGTCAACAATAAAGAGAACTTGTTGAGTCCCCACTATGAAAGATAAGGATTTATTTTATTTAGTTACTTCTCTTCCTCTTCCTTCACCCGATATTACAGCCTTATATTGTTTTTTACATTTCTCCTATTTTTTTTGTTTATTTATTTATTTATTTACCAGAGGCCCAGAGTACAGCGCACGATTAGGGCCATGCCTGCCATCAGGGCCATGTCTGTTGCCCCGCGACGCCTCGCACGCTCCATGGAAACTGCCAGCACCCCGCCCGCCGAGAGAGCCACTTCTCATTTGTGATATAGGCTATCATAATATCACAGGCCTTTTATGATACAGATTTTTGTATTCTGAAACACGAGGTTACAAAATAGTATGAACGAGTTAGAGTCATCATGCCTATGAGTAGTCCACATCATATGTCTATGTCTATGTTTTTATCATCTATCTGTCT
>NW_005871374.1:1192015-1205858 GCF_000147115.1 Myotis lucifugus | reverse complement strand
CGTTCTATCTACCTATGAGTATATCCTAGAAGCCATTGTTAAACCCACAATGAAGACCTGGAAAAATGAAAAATCATTTATTTGTTTTGTGGTGACATGGCATATGAGGGACACTGGCATAGATATCTTATGTTCAGAACTAAAAGTAAATATCAGACTTTGAATTAAACCACAATGTTCACTTTCACTCTAAGTACCAAGTGTCAACGCTCACCCAGCAGCCAAGCCCTCAGGAGGCCTGAGTTCCACTTCACTGCACCTTCCTGTTAATCTCCCAGTTTAGCTTTTCCGACAGATTTGATCCAGCAACTTGCTACATACAGATTTCCTTTTTCTCAAATTTGTTGAATTTTCTACTCAGCTGATAACACCCAAGCCCTGAACATAATTTTCTTCTCTTCACTGTTGTTGATTTATTCCTTTTTTAGGCTTACACAATTTTATTTCTGCAGGGTTATAGAGAGAATGAAGGCTCATATATGTAATTGCACAGTCACCTTGAATAAATGTCAACCAGCTCACATTTAAATGAGATTTATATTTACATGATAAGATGACTGATACCAGGCTTGCTTACAATTGTAACTGTTTATTGCTCTGAATTGAGGCTAAATAGGAGAGTGGCTAAAGTTCCACAGCAAGGACAATCTGGGTATTTTCTTATTTTGTTTTGTGGGTGGTAGGAAGCTTGTTAATACAGTAAAAAAGAAAAATCTTGCATGAGATCTATTTTACTACTTCTAATAGAAAACTATTGAAATTTAATTTTTAGTATTTACTTGTATGTATATATGTCTCTCTGAAGAGGTCTAAGAACATTTTTTCATCATCGAACTTTTTAATAGTGTGGCTTCTATTAAGTGTAGAATGTTGGATCTTTAAGACTTTGAGATCTGCTATTGATAAGAGAAAATATATGTAGCTAAGGCAAATTATTTCAAGAACTGTCTCATAGTGCCCTGATGCCCTTTATTAGCCAACTTACAACATTGGAAGCGCATTCATGGATAACTTAATCTTCCCATTGAGATGTTAAACCAAGGTCCCAACCATAAGTCTTTATTATGTCTTTCATTGTAATTCTTGAGAGTATATAACATAGCCAGAAAATCTTGGCCAATTTCCAACTCCAATATTTTACCTGGCATTTAACATAGCTTACTTTCATAGGGATATTTTTTAGATTTCATCCTGTCCTCTCACCCTGGCATGTTATAATTTGTAAATCAGAGGCAAACTACCTTTATTTATCAGATATAATTGGTGACCCCCGTTTACTATACTCAGAAAAAAGGAAATAAGATTGCAATTATTTTAGTGTGTATTTGAGAATAATAGTCAGTTCCAAACTTTGCTATTTTATTTTCTCTAGTTTTAAATACTAATATCTGATATGTAAAAAAACAAAAAAATTAAACAAATCCCAAAATAGAATGGGGCCCTGGCCAGCTGTGGCTTAGTTGGTGGGAGCATCATGTTCTGTACTGAAGGGTTACGGGTTCAATTCCCGGTCAGGCCACCCAGGTTTTGGGTTTTAGTCCCTGTGGAGACATGTATAGGAGGCACCTGAGCAATGTTTCTCTTTTTCTCTATCTTCCTCTCTCTCTCTAAAAATAAAAAATCAAACAATGCAATAATGAGAAGAAGATTTAGTCTTATGTTTATATGACCAAATAAAGAAAAAATAGGAGCATTTTAGCATACATTGATACTTTATGAGGTAGTAGTCAGCCTATAAGATTCTTTCTCTGGAATAAAATAAGTTATTACAGCTGAAATGAAGAAAAACAAACATACAAACAAGCAAACATAACCTATAGAGATTTAAAAATGGTTAGCCAGTAAAATTGTGTTTCTTTGAACACTGAGACTTGTGGAAAGATGGACAAATCACTGGTATGTTGTTTACATTATCTATTCGTTAATGGATATAATTAGCTTGCATACTACAGAGAGTTTTCTTTCATTTCTGCTAAATGTCAGCAGTGATGTGGCTCAATAGTTCATATGCTCATTTTTAAAAAACGGATTCACTGTTTAATACAAGTCTTAATTAAAGATAGTTAGGGCAGAAGATTGTTTTTCTGGCGCTGACACAGACATCTAGGTTTTTTTTTTTTACTGACCCTGTCTGCCAGAAGTGAAACATAATGCCTGAGGGTCCATTTTGCTCTCAGAAAATGAAAGCTGTGAGACTCCTGCAGGCTCTGCATAGCAAGCATACACATGTGGTGATTATTTTTAATCCTGATGCTTTGATTCACTCAGAAAATATAAGAAGACTGTTTCTGTGAATTATGCTTGTGAAACTGTAGTGAAGTAACTTGCCTGAAGTGTCTTTTTAAATGCAGAATCAGGAATTGCTTTCATACAGAAGAGAATCAATTTTCCAACTGCAAGTGGTTATTGAAAGAAAGGACGCGTTTTATAACTCACTGAGTATTCCAGTGAGGAAATACTGAATTCTGGTGAGGACAGTGCAAAGAGAGACACAGACAAGGAGATAGTATTGATCTGGCTTAGGGCTTACTTGGTCTTTGAATCTGAATGATCAGAATTTGTATCACACTGGTTTGAATCTCAGCTCTGATGCTTACCATGTTAGCTGATCATGCGGCTGGGTTCTGTTTATCCTCTGCTACTTCATCTCTAAAATGAACCTCGCTGTGAATGCACCATAAACGTTAGGTATGTACAACTTCTTTATTATGTATGTACAACTGCTGGGCACAGAGCAAAATCCAGCTTAAAAGGAATACACTGAATGGCTTAGTACTGTCCACTTCCCACAGCGATTTTTCTTTCCCTTCTAAAACGTGTGCCCCACAGCAGGACAGAAGGGATACTCTATGGAATTATTTTGTCCAAATCCTCTCAAGCTGCTTCTGTGGGGATGCAGACATCTAAGAATTAACTCTGACAGCGGGGAACTCTCAGGAGATAATATAGTCTCTGTATTTCTCCGGCTGCAATTCTTCTGAAGCCTGTGGACCCTACAAAAAATTGCTTTCTCTCTCTCTTCTTTAGTTTAGTCTAGAGGATCACTGCTAACGTGAGTTTCAGCTCCAACTTCAGGTGGCTTAATTCTGGGGATAGAGAAAATTAAATGCTCTCTGGGTGTCTGTAACTACTTGATTGTGTTCAAGGTGCTTCCTCCTCTAATATGTTATGGAATGATGACTTCAGTACCAAGAAGGAGAATCACATTGATTAAATGCAGAAAAAGTTTGGCAAACATCTTTTTATATTTTGGCTATGGCAAATCTCTCGGAAAGAAAAAGAAGGTGCAAAGTTTAACAGGGCAGAGGATGGCTCACATGTAATAGGTGCAGTGAAAATTTAGAGTAATTATTCTACTACAAGTTTGTCAAAATATATTTTACGTCCAAGAATTGGTTATTTTTCAGGAGGCAATTTGTAAAATACAACTGCTGTGCAAAAATAGATAAATACACGACAAGTGATAAGTTATAAAGACATTCAGAATAAAAACACTTGGAGTTGGCAAGTGTAGGATGCTGATTCTTTCTTGTGAATTCATCACTGTGAAGAATGGAAGTAGCAATTACATTTGCTGTATCATGTCCGACTGTACAAACAATTTATGGGACTCCTTTTCATTGAAATTAAAAAGCATAGCGTTCGAGTCAAGAATCATTTCCAAATTGATGCACATATATCAGTTTCTACCTCCAAGGGTTTTGCTTTTGATTTGGGGGAGTGTGGCTCATCTGTTTTACAGAATCAAATTGTTAATCAGTCCCTTCTTTTCTGTGTGGCTGGAAGAAACATTGCTCGATGGTACTGAATGCACGAGTAAAATAAAAAGTTGACTAATTTTGTAGGATTTTAAATAGAGATTAGAAGTAATACACCTATAACAAATATTGCCAGGCCTGTCTGACCTGGAGGTAAATACAATTGAAAATGACACCCTGCAATACAGCCCTCACCTGTGTAACCACAAGGCTTTGGGCCCTAATGACTGTGAGATGCTTGCTAGGCTTTCATGGGTGATCTGTACGCACACAAATTTTTTCCCCAAGTTGTTGTGCTTCACATTTCCATTGGAAATCAGCTTCAGTCAAGCAGTTTTACGGGAAAACCTTACTAATTCCACTTGCTGACAAAGGAACTCTGCTTTCCTGTCATTCTGGGTCTTTCCTGTCATCCCTGCTGAGTGCTGAGTTTCAGGTTCAGAGAATTACTGAGCAGAAATTAGAGATTTTCCGTAACCTACAAATGCATAGCAGCCTACCCATTATCAAAACCCCCCACCACTCTTGGTTACAACTGATGAACCTACATTGACACACCATCACCCAAAGTCTGTAGTTTTCATTACTGCTCCTCTGGGGGTTGTGCATCTTACGGGATTGGACAAATTTATAATGGCATGTTATCACCATCATAATATCACACAGAAGAGTTTCACCGCCCTAAATAAACTCTGTGCTCCACTTATTCATCCCTCTCTCCCTTAACCCCCTGGCAACCTCTGATCTCTTTATGGTCTTCATAGTTTTGCTTTTTAATAAATGTCATAGAGTTGGACTTATACAGTATATAGCCTTTCGTGATTGTCTTCTTTCATTTTGTAATATATATATAAGTTTTCTCTTTTTATAGCTTGATAGCTCCCTTGTTTTCAGCGCTAATATTCCAGTGTCTGAATGTACTGCCATTTACTTAACCATTCTCCTAAAGAAGGAAATGTTGGTTGCTTCCAAATTTTGGCAGTTATTAATAAAGCTGCTCTAAATATCCATGGGCAGGTTTTTTTTGTGTGACATATGTTTTCACCTCCTTTGTGTATACTACATTGCACGATTGCTGGATAGTATGGTGAAGAATAAGTTTTATTTTGTAAAATACAGCAAAACAAACTAACAAGAAAACAAACAAGCCAATCTATTTTCTAAGGTGGCTGTACCATTTTGCATGTCCACAAGCAATGAGAGTTCCTGTTGCTCCATATCCTTGCATATGTTTATTCTCTGTTATGTTCTAGGTGTTATGATAATCAGTCTACATAAGTAATGCCATTTATATTTACTCAATCTAGGAGCACAGACACAATTTTACAGATGAATAAACTAATACGTAGAGATTTTAAATTGGAAATAAGAAGTAAAGGCAAGATTTTATTTTGTGTCTCTGAATTCAAATTCTGCACATTTAAGCACCTAGGATTGCCACACACAAAGATGCATTACTTCCTTCTCTTCATCATCTTAAAAATATTATTTTCTACTTTTCTGTATCTCCACCTCCTTCACTACTAATTTTATTAGCGTTTTTTAAAATTTATTTTTATTGATTTCAGAGAGGAAGGGAAAAGGTGAGATAGAAACATCAATCATGAGAGAGCATCATTGATCAGCTGCGTCCTGCGCTTTTGGGGATTGAGCCTGCAACCCGGGCATACTACTGGGAATCGAACTGTGACCCCCTGCTTCATAGGCTGATGCACAACCACAGAGTCACCACAGCCAGGCTAATTTTATTCATGTTTTTCATAAAAAGTAAGGCTTTACTCTGTTGAGTGTTTGGTGTTCAATTCATTAAAGGTGTTAGGTACATCCAGAGTAACCAACTATGCCTATTGGAACAGCCTATTGGACAGGGAGCAATAATGTCTTCATACCTAGTAATAGCCCTAGAAAAAGCACACCGGCTTGATCATGGGGGAATGAGACCAGGGGTGGCAAAGGAGGCCACTGTTGCTGCCTCCTTGCCTCACATTTGGGAGGAGTTAATTATTGAGCAGCAGTGGTTTCAGTCCTCGGCAGACAGCCTCCCCAGAGCAAAGCTGCCAGGGCTGCTTCCAAACCCGAGCTAAACTGATCCAGCCATTATCTGGCACGAGGAACCAAGCTTTCTGCCCTGGGGAATGTTACATTGTATTTTCTGGGATTTCTTCCAGCACATATCCCCTCAGAGAGCATGGCCTCATTGCGTTATTTCTGACTGACTGGACTAAGACTGCAGGTTTTGCCTTTCTGGAAATCAACCCGCAGCAAATCAGCTTTGATTATCGATTGAATTTACAAAGCTGTTTATTCCTCCTCGCATTTCCTGGTCTCAGGAACTCTGGAGTGAAACCCGGTAAGATAGCACATTATGCTATGTCACCTAGCTTCCAGCTTCCAAACCTGTCTGAAGGCTTTTTAAAAAACACTAATGAAGATTCACTCTTCTTCATTCAAAAAGTGAACCTATTCCAACTTGCTTAACTATCCATCCTAGGACAACCAACAAGTATTAAATTAAAATAAAGAAATTGTATGTTACATTTCTAAGAGCAATTTCTAACAGCTTTATATTGTTTTATGTGAGAATTTTAGAGGGACTTGGGATGATAAACAGCATTGTTGAAAATGCCCACTAAAGAGTAAAAAAAACCCCAAAACCTGGTATAATCCTATCCTATATAATAAAAGCCTAATATGTTAAGTATCCGACCATTTGTTCAACTGTTTGACCAGTCGCTATGACACACACTGACCACCAGGGGGCGGACACTCCAACTGGTAGGTTAGCTTGCTGCTGGGGTCCAGCCTATTGGGACTGGGCAGAAACATCCTGGAGCCCTCCCACAGTCCCTTCCCTGGCCAGCCAACCTCCTGCGGTCCCTCCCTGGCCGGCTGGCCCCGATCAGGACTGGGCGAGACAGGTGAGATGGCCCTGATGGAGACTGGGTGAGATGGGCCAGACACACCCTGGAGCTCTCCCTTGATCCCTCCCCAACCCGATTGTGCACCGGTGGGATCTCTCGGCCTGGCCTTAACCTCTTGCAATCTGGGACCTCTCAGGGGATGTCAGAGAGCTGGTTTCAGCCCGAATCCTGCAGGCCAGGCCAAGGGTCCCCACCAGTGCATGAATCCATGCACCAGGCCTTTAGTACATTAATAAAGATAATTATAACAGCATAGTAGTTATTACTTAATATCAAATTGTGCTAAGCTCTTCAAACACATTTTATAAATTAACCTTCATAATAATAAGTAGGAAATATGATTTCTATTTTTGTTCTAAGTACAGAAACTGAGATTTGCTTTAATGATAGACTTCAGTTCCTGGCACACTCTCATGATTGGCCTGTGCCCACAAATCTTCCCTTTTCACTCAGCATACATTTTTAATATTTTCTTCCTTGATTCCCAACCTCAAGGCCCATTTTCTCCATTCTGCACAGGCAGATTAACACTTTACAGTGTTAATATATGTTCTGGATAATCATATATTTACATATTTTTTCTAAATACACAGAGCTTTGTTGTTAATTTATGTAAATTCTATTGTGTTATAGAAAGCAGCACTATGGTTTAAAGTTCTACTTTGGTGCTGAATGTATATATACTCTTTTGTTTCAAACCACTAAACAGTATTGTTACCTGTCATATTCTACTGAACTATTCCACTAGTGATAGGCATCTATGTTACTCTACTTCCCATGATCAAAACTGCAGAATGGTGAGTATACTGTAAATCACCACCTTTAGGTCAACTATAGTTTAATATTAGCAAGTTTATGCTATTTAAAATAAGATATATCCTTTATATCTGAGCAAGACATTCTCTGACTCATATATGCAGACTTTTCTAAAGACCATTTTCAGAGCAGTTTTAGGTGCACAGCAAAATTGAGAGAAGGCAACAGAGAAATACCCATATTTCCCCATCTCCACACATGCACAGCCTCCTCCACTTATCAACATCCCCACCAGATTAGTACTTCCTTTTTGTTATAATTGATGTACCTCCATGGACAAATTCAAAGCAGAGTCTCTTCAAAGTTATTGTTCCTTCACCATGTTATTATAAATACTACACATTATCTTTAATTGCATGCTATTTATAATTATTTTATAAGTATATTGCATGGAATATTACACACATATATCACAATGTGTATTTCTGTGTGAATTTATATGGGATTACATATTTGAGATATCTTAAGGATGCACCCACATAATTTGCTTAGTACCTCCAAAATGTCATTTTTCTAACCTTGTGATTTATATTTTAGGTTTGGGTACCAAAATAGTGCCAAAAGCAAAGTTTCTTATTTGATTGTTTTTCATGTATAATAAATTCAAGTTCTGAACACACCATTTTTTTGGTTCAGTTATGTACAACTTTCTAACGGCCAATAGCAAGCTGATTAGTTGGAAAAAGAGTTGTAGCTTATCACTGATTTTATAGGACTGGAGAAATTTGATATTATTTGCTTGTATCTTCCTTATATGTTTCATGACATGTAGTGACTTTGCTTACATAGCTAGATATACAACCTTGCTTCCTGAATATAAGTATGTATACTACTTCTATGCTTTTAAGTCTCTGTAAGTCTAATAACGCATCATTTTTAGATGCCATTGATAAAAATACTATCTTCCAGATTTAAAAATACAAAAAAGTTGCACTCATTATCTTTTAATCTTAACTTTAAATTTACTAATTTTTATACATTCCTAGTAAATACTTAATTATAACATTTGCCAGATGTTTACCATTAGAAATAGGATACAAACATGATACCAAGTTATCTTCTTTGAGATGTATTATTACATTCTTTTGGCTCCTGCCCTCATCCATATATCTGTGACATTCATATTACAGGAGAGCCATACTTCTCTACTTATATTCTGATCACTGCCTTTTAAATATCAGTTTAATTGATAAAAAAGAAAGGCAGTTGACATGTCATTTAATCACCAGATTAGGACAAGTAAAATTCCAAAAATGATAATCAGATTCTCAAAATCCCCAAAAGAGCCATTACAAAACCTTATTTTCTGGCTCAGGGAGACAGTAATGGAATTAACAAAGCATCTCTGACTCATCAGTCCTGACAACTGTGATCACTGCATTGGTGGAGAATGTTCTTGATCTCCAGCAACATGGGCTACTTCACTGGTTTGCTTAGTAAGTCTGTCTTCTGCTGTTGTCTTATTGTTGTTTTTTCACTGCCTCTGCCAGTGACTCAGAACTCCCCTCTCTTCCTAGGTACTCCAATATTCCAAAAAGGAAATTGGGAATGTTTTTACTGAAGTAACAAAAAAAAAGTTACAGCACACTTGACCTGTGTCTGTAGCTAAGTATTGCTCTGTTTGTAGCAAGCATGACTTCTGGTATGACATGACAATCCTCCAGCTTTAATTCTCTAGAGTAGAACTTCATCCAGTCATAATTCTGTTACCAGACAACTGATAACAAGTGACTGCTGTCAGCATAAAAGCAATGCACTCTTCATCTGGTGTTTAATCTGGGAAAATACTGCGTAGTTACCATTGGCTCTGAAACTTGTTCAATGAGGTTATCCATAATCTAGAGGTTTAAAAATCTCCTTGAAATAAATTAGAACTTTCTCCCCCAAGTGTTCATGCCAAAGCACTTTGTGAGGTATCAATTAAATAAAAGCGATGGGCTTCTACAAAGTAAGAATCTTTTTCTAATAAAAAGGGCCTGTATGAAACAACATGGATCACCCAAGTGTGAAGTGATTAATAGGACTATGTACCCAGCCAGAGACCTTTGCAATTAGAGAAAACATTTTTGCTTCATCTTTTTGCAAGGTCGGAATCAATTAGCATGTTCAATGGACAGTACAGTCCTGGCTTTTTCTTACAACCTGTAATAGACTCAATTATTTTTCAGGGTTGCTTCCATTCTGTAAATAAGCCAGTATTGCCTGGTTTAAACCTAAATGTATTTTTAAAGTATATTTTTATTGATTTTAGAGAGGAAGGGAGAGAGAGAGAGATAGAAACATCAATGATGAGAGAGAATCATTGATTGGGGATTGAGCCCACAACCCGGGCATGTGCCCTTGACCAGAATGGAACCTGGGACCCTTCAGTCCACAGGCTGATGCTCTATCCACTGAGCCAATCCGGCTACGGCAAAACTAACTGTATTTTAATGAGAACTGTAGCTCCTAATTCCTATCCTTTCTGGGAGACTTACACAGTGGCAGAAATGTCATACCAAGGAAGATGAAATAGGTAAACGGTAAACTGTTTTGCCTAAATGTATAGTGTATATTAAATGTGTGCTCAATATACTAATAGTAATATCAACCTTACCTTTGATCTATTTTACTTATCCTGAATCAGGATTATCATTTGAACACATTAGCAAAACCAGGCAGATTTGTCCAACATGATGGATTTTTCACTAGGACTTATGTTAGTAAGACAAAAAGTATACCAAGGAGGTAGTGAGTTCAATTAGTGATCCCCCACCTTTCTCTGCTACATAACAATCCAGTGAAGATAATTGTCAGGACATAGACCTTTGGATTACACATACACTGGTTTGCTGTGGACCGGATCAATATATGATCTGTCACTTTTTTTCTTTATCATTTTGAGGTCCAAATTCCTCCCAATGGCTGTGAATTATTTAGCAGAAATTGACAGAAAAAATTAATCTCATAAGTGAATATATAAGTAAACATTTTATAGGCTGCTCAGAGTGATAGTCTTATCATTATTAAACTACCATCCTTGTACACAGAGGATAGAAAACCTGGGTATTATCTCTTTGTTTCTGTGCCTTACTCATTTTCTGTATAGGAGTCCAAATTTTCAAAAAGAGCTGGTAGTGTTCCAGAAGTTAATTTGTGAATCAGTTGTTTGAAACTCAGGATATATTTTCCCATAGAAACAATATTTAAAATGATGATTATGTTCTCAGGACAGCCTATAAATCCTTACTTAAACTGTAATAAACTTTAATTCTAGAACCTAACATAGCTGTATAAAATGGGCTTGATTTGTCAGAGCTTCAGTGGAATATGGTTTTATCAAAGGAGGAGTCAAAATTATATTTCTTCCACCTCATCCCCCATGTACACCAATTTCTCAATAGCTGGATTTTGAGTGAAGAAGTAGGCAGTCTCAGTGCATTTGGTAGTGGTCTGACTGAACTAGTTTGTCTAGGCTTTGTCTGGGAGATACTGGGAGGAGGGAAAATTGTAAAACTCTAAATATGGAAGCTTAGTCAGAAAGATTCTAGTGCAAATTTGCCACAAAAAGCATCAAATTGCAAACAAACCAAAACAAAGCATGGTACTAAATAGACTGTGTAGAGAAGACTACAAAACCCTTTGTTTGACCTCAGCTGGGAATGTGCACACCAGGAGATACAAATTGTTAGCTGCTCTGCACGTGTCTGAGAATGATCGTGAGAGCATCCTGAGTATTGATTCTGGAACTTTTTATACTTGGGAAAGTCTAAGTTATGTTACATAACATTCAACCACAAACATTAATGCCTTAAAATAGCTAACTTTTATTTCTCACTCATACTACACACTCCTCACATTTTGGTCGCAAGAATATGGATGGGACGTTCCTGAACAGTATAATCACTCAGAAATCTAGGGTAACAGCATAGCCAACATCACAATAGTTTCAATTCATCATGCCAGATAAAGAGAAATCTCAGGAGGATCCCTCTCCAGGAAAAAAAAAGCCTTAGCCTGGAAGTCTCAGCTCAGCCAGAACTAATCACATCATCTCCACCCAATCACAAGAGAACCAGGGGTGCAATCCTACTATGTATCTGGAAGCAGCGTGAAGTACGTGTTTAAGAAGAAAATCAGGAATATTTGTTGAAGTTTTTAAGACTGCCACACACAGATCATTGACAAGCTATACTCAAGCAGTGTTTGATAATCATCTGGCAAACTACTACTAGTTTTGCAGATCTCAGATAAGTGCTAGGACTGGAAACTCAAGTGCCTAAATAATAATTACTGAGGTTTGATTGTGAATGTGTTAGTATAGCCAGTGGTCGGCAAACTCATTAGTCAACAGAGCCAAATATCAACAGTACAACGATTAAAATTTCTTTTGAGAGCCAAATTTTTTAAACTTAAACTATATAGGTAGGTACATTGTTATTAACTTAATTAGGGTACTCCTAAGGCTTAGGAAGAGCCACACTCAAGGGGCCAAAAAGCCGCATGTGGCTTGAGAGCTGCAGTTTGCTGACCATGGGTATAGGCTATTTTCATAAATTTATAGAAATTTATTTACAGGGTGGGGCAAAAGTAGGTTTAAAGTGGTTCTGTGGAAAATAATGCAAATAATTAATAAATCATAATAAAAGAAACTGTTTCTCGTACTCAAAACTGTAAGCCTACTTTTGCTCCACTCTGTATGTATCACACAAAACCAAACAATGGATTTTTCTCCTAAGAAAAATATGCTTGAACTGAAGGATTTTACTTGAAATCTTTCCTCTTGCCAATTTGATTGGAGAACTAGTTCTGTGATTTTGCTTTTGTCCCTGAATAGCACAAGAGGCCTCCTGTCCTATATCAGATCTTCTTCAGGTGCCCTCAATCCATTTTCTTTATCCCGCTAAATCAAGTATGCAGTGTGAAATGAGTAACTCAAGATTTATTATAGTCAGTGGGTTCAAAAGCTCCTGTCTCTCTGATTCTTACACTGTCTAGGTTTTGAAGTGAAATTCATCATGCCCAGAGTACTTAACATTTATTAGTTACATAATTTTAATTTATTAAAAAATAGATGTATTGTCTGTTAATTATAAAAGAAAAATACTTCACTTTAAAAGTTCTATGCTGAGTTGTTTATATTTTCCATAGTGCCAATTTTTAGTATTATCAGTGGAGGACTATTTTTCTAATCCTAAAAAAATAGTATTTGGATTAGATTTGAGAGAATTTCAAATCCATTTTATTTTATTTATTTGTGTGTGTGTGTGTGTGTGTCTGTGTGTGTATGTTTGCTGTTAAACTTCCAAGGATTTAACAGTGGTAAAGATAAAAATCCATTAATAAAATATATACAGTAATTTGTTTTACCTTTTTTAAGTTATATGTATAATAGTAATTTTGAGCAAACCAAATATTCCTGAAAATTACTTTGGTTTTTTATATACCTTACAACTTAAAATTGTTTTATCATAGCAACCTGATGTTTTTGACAAGATGAATAAGTGTGGCATGCAGGTAATTTGTCCATTAAGTTGTTTGGATATAATAGTTGAGAGAGAGGAGAAAGAGAGAAAACCTAATGTTTTTTCCTTGTTTTTCATCCAGTAACATTGTTTATTACTGATTAATTCATTCATTCTTTTATTGAGTACCTACTATGTAACTGCCATATGAGAGACGGCCCCTTTGTACTTTCAACAAGAAAGATAAATTAATAAAATATAAGAAAATTAAAGAGGCGTATATGTTAAGAAAAACACACCCACTCTTTGTTGGTACATTTCAGTGTGGTGAACAGATAGTGAATAAATGAGCCAAGCATCTTATATGCCTGATGATGAATGGTATAATGAAGGGAAATAAAACTGGAAAAGAGAATGTCTCTGTATATTTGACTTAAGAAATTAGTAATTTCTTTGCTTAGAAGCATATTTTATTAGAGGCCCAGTACATGAATTCTTACACGGGTGGGGTCCAGCCAGCCCAGCACCAATTGGGGCAGATTAGGGCAATTGGGGCAGATGGAGGCAGAGCCTGTTGGGTGGAGGAGATGGTGGGAGGTTGGCCAGCCTGCCTGCCCCGATTGGGGCCAGATCAGGGCTGGGCTGGCTGGGGGGAGGGGCCATGGGCAATTGGCCAGTGGCCCTGCCCCCGATTGGGGTGCGGGGGTAATTGGGGGTGAGGCTGGTCGTGGGGAGGGGCTGTGGGCGGTGGGCCAGCAGGCCACACCCACAAATGAGGTGGGGGGGGGCTATCAGTGGTCAGGAGATGGGGGAGAGGCCAGGGGAGGTTGGCCAGCCAGCCCCACCCCTGATTGGTGTGTGTGTGGGCGATCAGGGGTGGAGCTGGCTAGGAGGAGGGGCTGCA